>NC_056739.1:1909530889-1909765889 GCF_019279795.1 Protopterus annectens
CCTGGCATCATCTAGTCAGGGTAGATTTCATGGCAGCTTTGGCAGCCTTGTCGTGGAAACAGACTAGTCATTCCTGATTACATAACTGTGACAAATGTCAGGTGGATTTTATATGTAATATGGCTCTCATTATAGAAGATGTGATCATGTGAGGTAGTGCTAGCTGTGCCAAGGGGAGTAAGGCAGTGCATGTGTAACATACGCCAGCATAGTTAGTTGGAGTTTTGTAAAGAATTATATGTCATTTGGATATCAGACTGATTTGTACAGATGTTTGCATTAAAAATGTATTTGTAAAGCTGCTTGTGTTAAAAATGTATCAATAGTGGGTCCTGATGGACAAAAAAGAAATATACATGCATGTCAGGCTGTATTGTTGTAACTAATGAAATGTATATATTTTAACAGAGGATACTGAAAGGGAAGGGGTTAAGCTCAGCTCATCTAACCTTAAGAAAAATAGCATGAATTTAACTGACTTGCTTTAGGCCATAAAGATTCTCACAGGTCTGAATGCAGCCTGAAATGCAATGTTTATGAAAAGCCTTTCTGCAGGAATGGTAGAAGTGCTGGAATTGTTTTCTAGCTTCCAAATGGTGTATTAAGCCTTAGCAATGCTCTATGTGTGTATTGTGACACCTCTATACCAAATCCTAGTGCAGTTGCTAGTGAGGAGGTAATGCGGGAACCACAGAGTCAGGTGGCCAAATGTGATGTCATTCTATAGCCAGCACTGAAATTGTATTTAGATACTAGTGAGAGATGTGCTAGAGGCACTCAGCAATCTGTGATGTGAACTGACACAAGACACTCATTCACCTTCATCTTGCCTTGCTTTAGTAAATAACTAGGAGAACAGTAGTTCTTCAGTCATCTAGGAAAATATAGTGAAATTAGCAATTTTTTTTTCATATCTGTCTGAGTCATTCCATGTGTGTTGCTTTTATATTTCCTGTAATTAAAGCTCTAGTGTTTATTGTTAAAAGATATTCAGTATTTTCATGTTTTTTTTTCTTTTATTATTTATTATTAAATATATCTAAACCTTTCATTGTGGCTGGACTTTTAGAAAATATTTTAAATTTTGAGAGTATTTGCATTTATTTAGTGGTACTGTGGCTCCATGCTCCTGAAACTCTTGTTGCTTGGAAAGACCACCATTTGTATAAGTAGTAATTTTACTAAGAGGAACTGAGTACCCTGGCAAAAATCTTAGATTAGCTGGCTTTCTGTGTGTTCTGGTGGCATTATATCTACCTTATAGTCTGAGTGGAGGTGGCAAAGCAGGTAAGCAGTTCAAGCCTTTCTCAGGTATGCATATGTGTGAAAATCAAATCTCAGAGAGAGTGTATGTGTAAGCTACTTTGAACAGGGACACTGAGACCACTGATTTCACAGACAGGGTGGCGGAGGACTTGGCTTGCAACACCTGGCTAAGGACTTAAATTTATAGCTATGTCAGTGGGGAGTCTTATTTAGGGCCTAGAGAGAAAGTCATGCCCTGTCACCTCACAAGAGGTTCGCCAGTTCGATTCTCAGCTGAGATGCCTATTGTGTGGAGTCTGCATGTCCTCCCTGCATTCATGTGGGTTTCCTCTGGGTGCTCCAGATTCTTCCAATGTTGTAAAGGAATGTGTCTGGAGCATTTTTACCTGGGCCTCTGCTGAAAATTGGCTTTGTTCCAAGTTGGACTTTCCCGGTAAACAAATGTATAAAAATTTGGGTGATGTTCGTGATTTGGGCAAATATGTTTGCAAACCAGAAAATAATTTCCATCCACATAAACCAGTGTTGATTCTTGCTCTAAGAATTCATCAAAGTCTAGCTAGATGCAATCTATTTTAAGGGTACTTGCTCTGCATAGCTTAAAAATTGATCATTTGTATGCAAGCAGGTTCCAGGAAAACTCAGCACTTTAGACTATGCACTTTCTCATTTGAGGGTCTTGTTGTTTTGCTGACTGGCTCACAATGTTCAGGATGAACCTACAGTTGTCCCCTTCTAGGTGTGGTCGATTGGAGTAGAATAATTACTTGATCAAATGCAGATCATAGGCTGAGATTTTGGGCAGGGATCTTCCAGAAGACTGCATGGTCCCCCACACTAGTGGCTTGATTTATATAGTCTAGGTGATAGAGAGAAGAGGAATGAAGGTCAGTACGACTAAGACAGAATATATGTGTGTGAATGAGAGGGAGGATAGAGGAATGTTGAGGATGCAAGGAGTAGCGGTGGCGAAGGTGGATGAGTTTAAATACTTGGGATCAATAGTTCAGAGTAATGTTGAGTGTGGAAGAGAGGTGAAGAAGAGAGTACAGGCAGGATGGAATGGGTGGAGAAGAGTGTCAGGAGTGATTTGTGACAGACGAGTACTAAGCTAAGTGAGGCATCTATAATAGAGGGGTCTAGCTATGCTCAGTATTAAATGTGGTCTTTCAGGACTGAATTAGTAAAGTAATGTCTTTTGACTTTTCCCGGTTAGGGGTCACCACAGTGGGACTCTTGTCTGCTCATGATTGGCAGTGGATTTTTACAGTGCTGAGTTGCCAGCCTGACACCCAACCTTCAAGGAAGGCACACCCATTCACGCATTCACCTACCTGCATGTCTTTAAACGTCAGTCGACCACAGGGAGGACATGCAGACTCCACAAAGAAAGCACTCCAGCTGGGAATTGAACGGTAGAACCTCTTGTTGTGAGGCGACAACACTAACCACTCCATCACCACGGCTCCTTTCAGAGTGAATTAGTAAAATTACAAAAGATAAGACAGCAGTAACAAATAGAACTATAAATATACAACTTCATTTGGCTCTCTAAATTGTCCCTTGCTGACCAATAATGCACTGAAGAGGGGATTTTTTTCTTTTTTGGCTGATGAATATCCACACAAATACTGGAATTTTGTTCACTGAGTAGTAGCACTGCTACAGACATTTACACTCTCAGGAAAGTTACTGCTCTCCCAGTCAGATCACTTATGAGGTGAACAGTCCTCTCATACACATTCGTATGTACATTCATATGTACATTCATAGTTTTATAACTGAGTGAGTTACATGTTATCAGGAAGAAGAACATATAATGCAATTTAGGGAGTCAAAAAGTTCCACTGCAATTGAACAAATATAATGCACTCTGCTGTTATTGCCATTTCTTGCTAGTAATTATGAAGATATCCAATATTTCCAAATCAAATATTGTCAAAACCAACTGATTTATAGACTATAGCATAATATTATTTTAAAATTTGGATGATGTTAGAGAAAATTGTCATCAAAACTTATTCTTCGAATAGTACAGTATGAGAAAATTGAAAGTTATTTATACCATCAATGATGTAAACAGATATACTTGTTCATGTTTATGCAAATATTTCAATAAAGAAGCTCTCAGAAAACAATTTCTTATTTACATATACTAGATCAAGCCCTGTTGAACAAATGTGCAGATTCTATAGTTTAAGATAGGAAAATAAAATGTGTTTATGAACATTTAGAGAAAAATATAGACATGTTTTTATTGTGTTATAATAAGTCACAGCACTGATGTAAATTCTGTGAATGCACTCATCACAAAGAAGACTTTTTGTTTGACACATTTCTGTTTGTATCATTTTATTTCTTTATAAAAAAAATATTAGATTCTCTTGAAGCACATACAAATCTCATACAGTACTTATTGTAAAAATTACATTGTGACAGAAAATACATACCAATAAACAAAAAAGAAATAGACAACAATGGAAAAAATGAAAACTTAATGTCTTTCATTTAACAATAATTGTTAAAACATTCTCTGACAATTATATATAAATATCTGTTCTAAAAATAACATCAAAGAACATTTCAACCAAATATTATAAATAATGTTATCAATCTTTATATTTGGAAACAAACAATACACATGTCAAATGCTAACCAAAATCTTCTTAACTACTTACTATTGTTCAAATTCAGTTCAGGTCAGACCAACTTATGGATGGATGTCAAGGCATAAAAGAATATCACCCACCACAAAAATCATTAATTTTATTTCAGCATTGGGAGGGTAACAACTGGTATAAAGAAAAATGAATTATTGACATTGTGAGTACCATTGGGATGGGATATAGTTCTAACTCTTAGTCAGAAATCTAATAAATGTGAAACATACTAATCTTGTCTACATAACATGTGACAGGTAGGGAGAGCAATAGTATTGTTGATCCCAAACAGCCAAATCTATGTACATTTGTAAAGGCATTTACTATTCAAACAATGTTTGTATGTCTTCATCTTATGTATCTTAAGCTGATTTTTAAGAAAGTACTCAGGAATCTGGGAGCATGTGTAGGCTGCTTGAGGTATGACATTCTTCAGCTTCAGAATTTAATTCAAAAAGATTCTTTTTTTTTCAGGCAAACCAGCATCTAATTTCATTTCAACTGATCTGCAGTAAAATAAGAGTTTGATTAGCTGAACCATTTAAACTGTAATAATTCTACTTTTGAAAGTTTATATATGCAGTATAGGAAGTAAGAATAATTCCTTACAATTTTGTATTGTTAAAGATAAACCTCGGGATTCAGGAAGCCTGAATTTCCATGCAGGAATAGTGTAGGAGCTCCTGCACAGAAAATTGCTGCTGAGTGATTCAGGATAGTGCCGTTTTCACATGCACGAGCAGTCCTACACCGTTCCTGCACGGAAAACTGGGAAATATGCAAATCACCTCATTTGCTGGTGAAAACTATGCAAATGAGATGATTTTGCAATTGGGCAAGTATCCAAATACATTTCTGCATCTGACAAAATGGACAGCTCGTGTAAAAGCATGTATTATGTTCAATAGATATGCCAATGGCCAAATATAAGGTCATTGGCATTAAAAACAGTTTTTTTTTTTTTTTAATTTAACTTTTTTTTTTTTTGGCCCATCCTGGCTGTTTAAGCTTAGGGTAGTGGTGCACAAAAGTGATCATGCCGAAAATAAAAAAAAAAAAAATGAGAAATGTCAATTTTAAGTTAATTCTGCATTTTGCCATTATAGTCAATGGCATGCAGAATGCAAACATTACCAAGGAGGACTGGTTGTCAAGGGGAAAGGGTCTATTTTAGAGCAGTAACTAACGACTTACGGGGTATGGAAATAAGGTGAGTTATACTGAATCACAAATTTCCTCAAAGTGTCAGCTTGTACCTAACCGTGTAGGTACAGCAATAGAAAAGTACAAGTCTAAGAGCTGGATGACTTCATAAGGGGGTGTAATGCTTGTTGTAAGCTTATTGGTACTCTGTGGCCTGTGTTTGCCCTTAGCTAAGCACAGCTAAGGAAAGGGGTGTGTCAGATGTGCATGAGCACTGTGTACATAGCCTAAACGGGTGTGCACACCACACACCGAGTTTTAAACAAAAAAAAAAAAGGAAATGCCAGCACTGTTTACATTGAAGCAGTGGGTATGCACGACGTGCCTCAGGGCTTAAATATGAAGGAAATGGAAAGGGAAAACAGCAGTAGGAAGGCAATCAAGGACACCTAGCATAGCTAGCAGGTAGAATGTATCAGAATCAACCAATTACACATGGATCAGCCCAGCACACTCCTGTAAACAATGCAAACACCTTTCAGACTGCTCTTTGGGGAAACAGCAGTAGGAAGGCAATCAAGGAGAACTAGTAAAGCTGGCAGGTAGAATGTATCAGAATCAGCCAATTACACATGGAGCAGCCCAGCACACTCCTGTAAACTATGCAAACACCTTTCAGACTGCTCTTTGGGGAAACAGCAGTAGGAAGGCAATCAAGGAGAACTAGCATAGCTGGCAGGTAAAATGTATCAAAATCAGCTAATTACACATGGAGCAGCCCAGCACACTCCTGTAAACAATGCAAACACCTTTCCGACTGCTCTTTGGGAAAACAGCAGTAGGAAGGCAATCAAGGACACCTAGCATAGCTGGCAGGTAGAATGTATCAGAATCAGCCAATTACACATGGAGCAGCCCAGCACACTCCAGTAAACTATGCAAACATCTTTTAGACTGCTCTTTGTGGAAACAGCAGTAGGAAGGCAATCAATGGGAACTAGCATAGCTGGCAAGTAGACTTTATCAGAATCAACCAATTATACATGTAGCAGCCCAGCATACTACTATAAACTATGCAAACACCTTTCAGACTGCTTTTTCCCACAAACTCTACACCACAGGTGCATACAGATAGGGGAATTTTAACTGGCAAAACTAACTAAAAATGTTAGAGGCTGCTGCTACTTTACTCCATCAACATGCGCTACAGACTGAGGGTGGTGAGGAGGAGGATGCTGACAACCAACCCACCCAACCAAATGAGGAGGAAGAGAAGAGTGTACAGACCCAGGGTAACCTACCAGGACCTACATGAGCTGGAGATAGTGCAGCACTATAGGGTGAGCAGGGACATTCTACAGCAAATCATTGAGATGTGCCGGCCATGCCGCACACACAGAACTATTAGAAGGGAACCCATCCCAGTGGATACCAAGGTATGTCTAGGCTTAAAAATACTAGCCACAGGTACGTTCCAAAGACCAACTGGGGATATCATGGGGGTCTCACAGACATCAGCATTCAGGGTACTCCACCACCTCCTGGATGCCATGACAGCACATGCCAAATGAGCACATTTATTTCCCCAACACCCATGAGGCATTGAGCAGAAGTATGCGTCTCTTCCACAGTATAGCAGAATACCTTGAGGTAGTTGGTACTATAGACTGCACGCACATCCGCATGAAAGCACCAACCGGTGAGTGGGGTAGAGTTTAAATAAACTACAAGCGCTTCCCCTCCATCAACTGCCAGGTCATGTGCGATGCCCAGGGCATTATCATGAATGTGTGTGCATTATCATGAATGTGTGTGATGGCAACCCTGGAAGCTATCATGATTCCCGCATCTGGCTTTGCTCACAGCTGTATCAGGCATTTGCCAGTGGGGACATCCCACAAGGCCATCTAGTGGGGGATGGTGGCTACGCACTGGAGCTATGGCTGATGATACCCATCAGAAATGCACACACACCTAAACAAGATCACCATAATGAGGCACGCGCACAAACCAGGATCATTGTACAGTGTGTGTTTGGGATAATCAAGTCATGGTTCTGCTGTCTTGACATATCTGGTGGAGCCTTGCAGTACTATCCACCTACATTTACAAAAATGTTCATAGTATGTGCCATGCTACACAAAATGACCCTGTGGAAACAGCTGCAGCAGGAACAGCACTGGGCAGGGCCACAGAGCCCCCCCCCCCCATCATTGCCATGGCCAGCACAGGTACAGATGGACTCAGAGGAGGAACATCCTGAGCCTGCCCTTGTAGGCAGAAGGAGGTGTGCCCAGTATCCCCAGGCCTTGGCAAAGAAGCAACACATAGCATACACACTGTGGGACGCCGGGACTGATACCTTTCTCCGACTCCCACATACAGTAAAGGAATGCCAAACATGACACTACCTGTGCCTTACCATGTATAGGGAGTGTACATAGTCATACCTCCAGCACCATCCTCAATACTGGCCCAGCAACAAGGTAAGTTACCCTTCCTATCAGTTACTGAATGGAGTAGTATGTTCTCTTAGCTGTATGTATGATATGGATGGAAGTATGCAAGGGAATTGGGTGGCTGAATGGGATAGCAGCAGACAGCTATATGGGACAACAGGAAATTCACAACAGATACTGGTGTCAACATACTAGGCAGCACTACAGAAGGTGAAAAACCCCCATCACAGTACATGTGATGGCCCAAATAACTGTGGGTGTCAATAGGTCACACACAAGGATGTCAGTGAGGATCACATACCCACCACTGGCCCCAACCAGCAGGACAGGTGTAGATGACCATAAAGATAGGCCAGGTTAAGGCTCGCAAATGATGGAAATGATGAACAGCCCTGCACCAGACCTACTCAGACATACTACAACAGGTCTGGCAGTTGCATTCTAGTTCTGAAGGGCAAGAAGTTTGAAACTGAAATTTATACCATTAAGATCAGTTGCATTCTAGTTTTGAATGGTAAGAAGACTGAAACTGAAATTTATGCCATTAAGATCTAACATGTGTCCTCTACTGATATGCCTCCTTTCTGCATGATAGGTCACAATACAATATGGAATGGAAGCCAACAGAGTAAGCAGAATACCAGTACCATCACTGCAAATGTTTAAAGTCTGCATGTGTGCACCCGTCCCACAATCCCACATAGAAATGCAGAAACAGAGCCTGCAAAACTCTCAAATGGCCTAGAGTCCTCTGGCAAAGGCTGATGCCTCACCCATAGTGACAATGTATGGAATGTTAGGGGGTCCCAACTAACAACCTAACACAGTAAACAGAAAACAAATGCAAGGCCATGTTGATCAATGCCAGTAGAATACCTCCCCATGTTCTACTGCAAGGACTGTGGACCAGGCCATAAATACTACTGGGATAAAGGCCCAACTATAGGGATACCTCTGAGATATTGCTTACATAATGTTAGTAAGAGGATAGAATAAAAGGGGGGTCTAGAAGCATGGATGTCATGGAGTGTGTGAAGTCTGAAACTCTAATGTCAGCCCATACTACTCCCTGACTGCAAACTCATGAATGAATAGCCACAAAACTGCCTGGAAACCACAATGTGAAGATAAACTAACCAGATATATGAGTCCTGTCTCTGGATAACCTGGGTGTATCTGTACAGCTGAGAGGTATTGCCCCAGCAGGATATGGCCATTACGTGCAGATGAAAAAAGCACAAGAAGGGGATCCCTAGCCAGCATACTAACAAGGTGCTGCACCATTTACTCAGAACTAGCAGTCTATTGTCTATAGCTACCCCTCCACAATGGCAGGTGTGTGCCAGAATGTGTAGTCTACATGCCTCAGAATATTGGTCTCAACTTCCTTCATCCTGCTTTTCCCTGATAAATAACTGTGAGCAAAGAATGATAACTGTCAGTAGTTGATGATATGATACATCTTGGTGTAAAACAGTACATATGTCAGAAAATCTATGCTACAAACAAACATATCACACAAGCAGCACAGACAGCAATAGTTACGGTATCCCCTGCATGTTATGCCCGTTGTGCTCATTGTGCCTCCATATTGGCAACCTATCTACAGATATCCTGCAGAATCAGTTTGCTAAGTGTAGCTGTAGCACACAAAACCCTGAACTGTAGTCCAACCCACACTCAATATAGAAGGTCATACTGGGCATGTTCCTACACTTAGAGAAATGAAGCCCATGTCTCACAACACAGTGGACTACAGATATCGGTTATTGACAGCTGTCTGTGCACACACACCAAATTGTACACCATTGATACTTCACATACACACATTGGATAGGACTACTCACACATATCTAAGGCCAACAGAATATAATATGTCAAACTTACACACACACAGATGTGGGGAAGAGAAAGACAGAAAGTGACAGAGAGAATCCCATTATGAGGCCTTTCCCACCCAGTACACATCCCATTGGCCTATATCACATGATGTGCTGATGTCATTCATGTAGAAATGCCTTTGGTTAGCCCCCAGCCCTATAGCCTCAGTGGTGCTTGTGATAACTGTGTAACACTACAGTCCAAGTAAGTATCCATGTAGCAGTTGTAATTCAGTGCTGTCAAATGTTAAGTTGTGTGAGTGTGTGTGTGTGTGTGTGTGTGTGTGTGTGTGTGTGTGTGTGTGTGTGTGTGTGTGTGTGTGTGTGTGTGTGTGTGTGTGTGTGTGTGTGTGTGTGTGTGTGTGTGTGTGTGTGTGTGTTTCTAGATGAATGGGGTTGAGGCCAATTAGGCAGAAGTTCGAATCCTGTTCCTGACAACTGTGAAAATGTGTGTGTTTGTGTGAGAGAGAGTGTGTGTCTTTGCAGACACCTGATTTTGTGGTCATTTACACTTACTACACTTCCCTTACCCCTCCTTTAGCACTGCTGCTGATGTCACTCATTTTCAAAGATACCTTTCAACAGTTGTCTAACATATAAGCTCTGTGGCACATGTGATAAATGTGGAACATTGTAGTAGCAATACATAGCTAGGTAGGGGTTCAAACCTCAGTACTGGCAAGTGTGTGTGTGTGTCTGTCATCAGTATCCTGTGTGGGTGTCGGTGTGATTGTGTAATAACAGGATCCATTGAGGGTGGGTTTTGCTAAATGATTATACTGAGGTCCTAGTATATGTCCCAGTGTCGACATTACAAGGCCAACAGTTGTCAAACACAGTAGAGGTTGGTGTACACAATCCAAAGCCCTAAATGTCTACTGCCACGTGGAATGACTATGGGATAGTATGGATTAGGGAACAATATAGGCAACCCTTCTAATACTCAGAGACCACTCTCTGCCCACGGATCATACACAAACTCACTAGGCAAGGCAGCAACCATTGTATTGGTAGTACTCCTGAAAATTGCCTCACAGACAGTACCCATGGTGTGATTGCAGTGGACTACATGCCTGTTGACCACAACAGTGCCACTGACATCAGAAAGTACATTGATGTGTTACATCTTCTGACTGTGTGTTATCCAGCAAGTAAAAGGACACGGCACCCTGTTCCATCCTCTCAGTAGCCCATTCAATGTGTACAGTGGCTCTTTTGCCATGTTCCCCACTGGACACCTGCAACAACTGTAGAGTCTGCAACGTACCCCACAAAGGGAATATCATGCCTTATACACATGTCCTCTATGGACAGTCACCAATAACTCCAATGAATCCCCATATCATATTGTCTATGTAGGGACAATCACTATCTCAGTTACATAGCCAGGTCTCAACAAACAAGGTCAGGAATGCTACTTCTGAAGATACCAATCTGTCCACACAACATGCCCCAGAGACCTTAAGCACACTTCCACATTTCATAGGACATGCTTGTGGGTTAGGTTCACAACCCAGACACTGTCCATGGTATGGGATATAACTCACATACATGTGAACCACCTCTCCATTACAGCAGACATGTGTCCTTCACTCCAACAACTGCTATGTGTGACTGCATCCTGACAATTAGATGTTTACTTTTGAGCAGCATGATCCTCAGATTGCATACATGTGTAGCTGTTATGGTTGGTATAACATTTGGAACACTGCCTAATAAGGCATCGTAGGGGAGGCAAGACACTTAGCCTTAGTACCTGAAAATCCAGTAGTGACAGATGTAGAACATCTGTGGTAAGTCACTGGGTGCTGTCCATCATGTCATCCCAAGCTGAGAGGTACTGGATCCCCTGCGAATGGCACATAACACGTAAGTCAATGTTACAGTGAACTTGTTTGTAGTACCGCAGTATCATTCTGGGTGACAGTGGTACACTGCCCAGGGCTACTGTCACACCTGCCTAGACCACATAATCAGAGAGTTCAACCATGTGTCTTGTCATGTAGTCCAGGGAGGTGTGTCCCAAGTCATTCACACCCACATGGATACAGAGTGATACTCATAGTTGTAGAGTGCCATGACTGGCTGTGTCATGTGTTGGATGCTGGCATGTGATAGATATTTGTTTTTTACCTGCTCCATATTCAACTTAGTGAGTGGAATGTGTGTGTGCCTCAGTACTGAGTTGGCCATGATCACTGTATTGTGCAAGGTGGTTACCCTTAGAAGCTTAGGTTGAGGGGCACACTGTGTAGGTTAAATATGTGCCCCTTGTCATGTTTCATGTCACAGTGTCTGAGTGGGTGTCTGTATTGCTGATCTGTGGTGTTTGGGTAAATGTTCATTGAGTGCCTCAAGGAAGGTGTGTATGTAGATTTTCACTGTATGGCATGGCTGGCCAAATGAGTGAAATGGTGAGCTATGTGTTCCACATGGTGTGGTGGAGGTGTTGATCATATACTCATGTCCTGCTAATCCAGTCTTTGCTGGAGAGTGTATATGTCCACATTGAGTGATATATGGGTAACCCTAACAGGTCTGTGTGTTTGGTGTTTAGAGGGGTGGGTTGTCTGTGTACATGAGGCAGTTGAAACAGTGCTTCAGAATGGACAAGTGCTCTAGGTTAATGGGTGAAAGCACAGATAACCACCCTACAAATATAACTAGTAAGTACTGGAGCTACATCTGTGATGAACGAGTACTACTGATGGCTCCCAGGTGTGCCACATGTATTGATACAATAACTTGGTGAAGTGCCAAGCCATAATGCTAGTTGAAGTGCAAGACAGGAAGAACTAGCATGATGTACAGGTGGAACAGAAGGCAGACTGTCCGCCACCTGTAATACTTTACCACAGCTGTGCAGTTGCCAGCAGCTTTGGCTATGTGAAAGTTTAGTAAGCTCTGTAGTGCATGCGGTAACTCTGTAACACTATAATAGACATACCTAGATAGGCAGGAGTTCTAATCCCAATACTGGCAAGTGTGTGTGTGTGTGTGTGTGTGTGTGTGTGTGTGTGTGTGTGTGTGTGTGTGTGTGTGTGTGTGTGTGTGTAGTAATCTGAGTGTTTTTGTTTGATGAATACCCCCTGGGGGTGTGGTTCTTAGCAAACAGAGGTGTATCCAAACCAACACACTTACCATTCTCTACTCTGAAACAGAGGTTGTCAATCACCATAAACCTATATACAACCCTCAGCCCTATAATCTGCAAGGCATATGCAATCACTGCTGTACAGACCTGTGAAATTCATGCAGATACAGCTGTACTTTGCCTATGACATGATTGATGTGTTACCGCACTGTCATACCCATTGGCCTTGCTGAAGTACCACATTCTGATGACACACAGAGGCCTAGAACACAAACAGTCAGCATTAAGAATAGCAATAATGCATCATGGCTTAAACTGCACACACACTTTGATGTGTACCCCTTACAAATGCCAGATGACAGCATTCTACACAGCATTACCTACATACAATTTATTAAGTTCATCCTGTGCATCAGACCCATATTTGCATGTCCCTACATCAATGTTTTGGATGTCAAGACCTGGGCACAGGTATCATCATATGCACAGGGTGTTGTGTGGTTTTTCCAGATGCCTAGGCTGTGCCATTTGGTTGACAGTATGGGTGTGACATTCGATATGGTGATATAGACCCTGTATCAGCATGGTACATCTTGACATGGCAATGTTTGCACACTCTCCCTTGAAGAACACCTCCAAATCTGTCAGATTGCAAAACAATCCACTGTGCACAGCACTCGTCAGGTCACCACACTGATTGTGTATCATATTGTATCCATCACACACACACACACACACACACACACACACACACACACACACACGCATATATATATATATATATATATATATATATATATATATATATATATATATATACACGTATATTGTATATATATGTGTGTGTGTGTGTGTGTGTGTGTGTGTGTGTTGGATTGTAGCCATTCTTTTGCTCAGTGGATGTAAGGTGTGGGCCATTGCTGTGTGCAATGCTGACATACCTCCCCATACACAGTTATGTGGCAGACACCAGAAAGATTATAGCCACAAGGGAGTGGTGTTTGAAAGTGGTCATAATATACTCCAAATTGGCTACAGCCTCAGTTCAAATTTGTGAACACCAAACCAAATGTGTGACACTGCCATCAGCCTGCTTCACTATGTGGGTGGTGTGCTTCTGCTGTTGTGCAGTGGTTTTAAAAGGCCAAAATAACATGACTGAATTGTGGACAAAGACAGATTATCTTTGGTCTCATAACACTTTAAACACTTACACACATGCTTTTCGAAAAGCTGATGTATTGCTGTCCAGAAGTTACACAGAAATGGATGTTGTTTGTTGTGAGGAACAGCTGCCATCTTCCAAACACAACATATAGCCAACACATGTGAAGACCAAATAAGATTGTTTTCACATGTAGTACACACAGTACTTGCAGAGATGTCTGTCACTCCTTTGGTGTTGCTGTATGTCTCCTGGCATCCTCCATGGACATTGTTGGTATTGTATCCTCCACATACATGTAGGGATGTCCACTTCTTCACAATGTCACTGTTGCACCATATCCGGAAAACCTTTTGAGGACTATCTGCACTGTGTTCCATGGCATATGCAATGCTGATGGTATGTTTCTGTAGCCTTCTCAAGGCTGATACCTTTCTAACATGTGATCCCTTTGCAGCATGTTAAGCTGTATGTGATCCATGGCTTTTGCTGTAGTAGTCAACTGTTGGTCTATGTTGGGATATTCTTGGTATGTGAGCTAAGTGTTATTTGCAATTGATCCAAGAGTCAATAACTGATGGCAGGTGTGTATCCAATATGTATGATGTACTGCTGTGATTTTTTCACCTGGTGCTGCACCACAGTATGAGCTTCATCCTGTGCACACATATGCATCTAGTTTCTTGGACAATTTCCATGTCACATACTTGTTCCACTAACAGATTTGTTTGTTTGTCAATTGCATTGTACAGATTATAGGTCAAAGGAAAGGTTGGATATATGTTTGGTCTTCTGTATTCTGCTCACATTGTCATATATCAGAAATAACTGGCATTCTAACAGGAGTGTACACCTTTCATATGCACTGTATAACAGCATTGTCTACAATATGTCCCTGCTCCTGGTCCTTTGTCCCCTGCATTTTGCCAGTCTTTAAGCAGATGTCCGGCAATGACAGGTTTGTCAGGTAGGTATGTTACAGATATGCTACAGATATATGATATCACATGCAAATAGGCCCCTGTGATATCCACTGTGATATTAGGCAGTGAACCCCACTACAAGTGATCATGCAGATATTGCCAGATGGCTGTGTATAACACCTTGACAAGCCTGGGGTACTGGTAAGCCAAAACAGTAAGATCTCATACTCACCAGCTTCAGGCTGTTGTACCTTGTACAGAGTCGAGGGACCTAGGTAGTAGGGAGGGAGAGGTATTGTTAGCTGATTCACAATATGCATTGGTCCACACTTAATGCTACATTTATGCACAGGTACAGTGTACACTATGATATTACACAATTTGCTGTCTTTCACCATAGATATGCACTTGTGTGCATAACTAAACCCCACCCACTGATTTTGTTAATTTATCTATTTTACAGTTTGTTTACCAAGATAGTCCATTGGTCCAAGAAGAGCCTGCTTTCAATGGAGTCCCCTGGAGATAATCTTCATGAACTACAATATAATATGAAGACAATTCATTTACTGTTATGCAATAGTATTGAAAAACGATGGCATTACATAACATTATAAAAATCTACAGTTGCAGTGAAAATATGGTTACAAATGTAAAAGGTAAAATTACACACATATATAACTTAACTAGAATAAGAAAACCCCATTGCTGCATATTTCTGTTACATTTGTTAAAATGTGAAATAACACAGGGTTGACATTACAGTTTTACATGAAATCTTAGCATAGTTAAAGTAGGATGGGTGATAAGAAGTGAAATTGCTGAATCTAAGAAGGGTTGGACAATAACAAAAAAGAATAAAAAGTAGAGCAAGAGTAGGAGTACATGAGACAAATGAAGATGGTGCTAGTCACAGAAGATCAGTATGAGGAAGAGAAGATAGAAGTAAAGGAGTGTGAGAAATGGGATAAAAACAGATGAGTCATGTGTGATGAGAACAGTTACATTCCCAGAGGCTTTTGAGATGGAAATGAAGCAAGGTCTTAAAGGTAGAGTGGTTGTCTGAAGTACCAATAAGATGTGTTAGGGATTTCCAGAGGTGAGCTAGGGAAAAGGATAGTAGGTGTCTGCTTGGAGGATGAGCAGCCTTGTGCAGTTAATGAAAATTCTGGTTGCTGGATCTTAGAAGTCTGTTGGGTATATGCATTTTGAGGGGGGATGCAAGGGAGGGGTAGATGTAGGGATTATAGATGAGTCTATGGGCATGAGTAAGTTGAATGTAGGTAAGATGGTTGGTAAATCCAAGCAAATTTAGTTTGTGTAGGGCATTGTAGTGGTGGTATTTGGATTTATAGCTGGTAGCAAACTTAGACATTTTCTCATAACAGGAGGATAGCTTTGTTTTTAGAGAAGATTGAAGGTTGGTAAGAAGAAGGGCACCATATAGGACACAATGAATGAGGAAGGTGTTAGACAGTACCATTTTAGTAGTGGGAGTGACATATCAGTTATGGTGGTAGTATTTTATCCTTACATATGCATCTCAAAACTCTATGGAACACAGTTGTAATGCAATGTCAGTACACTGATGTGCACTTTTGGCTTACCTGGATGCTCTTCGCCTGATGCCTGGTGCCACCCACCTCCACGGCTGAAAGTTCTTGTGTTGATCTTCTTTTGGGGGCTACCTCAAAGTTGGCCAGGAGCTCCCCAACTTCCGTAAGAAGGGGCTGTGTAGTTGGCCCCCCACCAGTAGTGGAACAGTCCCTCACTACAGCAGCAGCCCATTGTTGGGCATGCCGAATCAGGTCAGTTGCTCTATGATGTACCTGATCATACGTGCGGCCATGGTGGCCCAAGTTGTTGACACTTTGGACAATTTTGTCCCACAGTGCAGTCCGCTCTCACTGGTTTTGGTGACCCCAACCAAAAAGGATGGTATAGTTCTGCAGGATGGCCTCAGTTATGGCCTAAGTCTCTTGTTTATTGTAGTCTGGCTGCCTTGACATAGCACCTGGAAGACATAAACAGGGAAACACATCACAGGATTTCAGACATTTCACAGACTTCTTTACAGAGATAGCACATGACTAATTATCAACAGTGTACATTATTTACAAACACATGAGATGCAGCACTGTAAGAACATGCATTGTACTCCTGGTCCTGTTGTGTCATATTCCCCAGTGAGTGCCAGTACATTTCATAAAACACCATTCACATTTGTGTAGAAGGGTGACAGTGTCTGTGTTCCTTGCAGATGATCTGTCAGAGCTACTCAGTCTTGGCTTGCATGCAGTATGTAATGGAGCTGGAAGCATATGTCTAAGTTCATGTGGGATGCAGACTGAAATGTTATCAGTCCCCAAGGGGACTTGCTATTTTTACGTTTAAGTGGGCGGTTTGCACCTGATCCATGATGCTGAGGGTAGTGGTGAGTCTGGTGTGCATATCCACCTATACTGATGTTGAGCCAGGGTGGTGATGTTTGGCCTAAATATATCTGCAGCAGGTTGACTGTAGTGATGGTGGGTGTGCATGTGCTGTAATTGACCTCCACTACAGGGTGGTCTGGGCTGTTGCCTATAAGAGTGCAGACGTATGTGAAGATGGCCTTCTGGCTGCCCTCAGTGGATGTGTCCAATTTATACTCATAGTCAGTCCTACAATAATCCACCTGTGACCTACTATGGTCATCCAGACAAGGGATGACATGGTGGTCAGTTGCAGCCTGCTCCTACTGTCCCCTCTACAGCCAATATAGCATCCCATTATGTGCTTTGTGCGCTACTGCTGTCCATCAAAGGGGTTTACTGTACTTTGGTTGAGACAAGTTGTACAAGTTAGGTATTGCTGAGGCCATACATGTGGGTGGTCATATCAATGTTTGTAGTAGGCATGGACACAAGGTCATAACACCGTTCAACACCTCTCTATTTCCTACATGATACTCCTGCTTATGGCAGTACCCATGTCTGTGTCAGGGCAATGCAACAACCATTAGCTGTGGAAGTGTAACTCTGTCTGATGCACACGCATTAACATTACACACATGTTACATGCTGTTTTGCATCCCATGTCAGGTTTTATGAGGCAGCCAGGTACACCTACCTATACATGCATACATCTGGACAGGTAAGGGTTACTATACATTTCTTTAATATGTCAGTATGGCACACTGTCATAACACTTTTGTTGCTCAGTCATACCTGTCAACCTGGTAGGGGGCAACATGTGGAGGATGCTGTACATACATGGTGGGCTATGGACCAACATTAGTGACAATGTCTTCACATTGTTGTAACACACATACATCATTTGATATTTGGGTAGCCTTTGCATTCACAGTCATACCCTGGAGGATGTGCAGTGCTCATATGGCAGGCAGAGAGTTGAATGGCTAGGATTGTGGCAGTGAGTGTTAGGGACATTTACACATTTATGCAGTAAAAGAGGTTGGCAAAGGAGAAATGGGACTGTCAGACAGATGAAACAACTATACAGGAGTATAAGGGGATGGGGTGCATGGCAAAGAGAGTGGTGGCAAAGGCTAGGGATGGTGCTTCTGAATGATAGTATGTAAAGTTGGACACCAAGGATGGAGAATAGGACCTGTATCAATTGGCTAGACAGACACACGTAGATAGGATGTATGTGTAGCAAATAAGGACAATTAAGGATAATGTGGGAAATGTGTTCACAAGCGCAGAGAGTGTGTACAGCAGGTGGAAACAGGACATTGATGGTCTGTTGCATGAGGAGAATGAGAGAGTGAGAGGAAGTTACATATGAGTTTGGTGAATCAGGAAGTGCAAAAGATTATCAAGGAGGAAGTAAGGATTGCTATGAAGGGCTGTAGCACTGATAAGGCTGTTGGTCCACAAGACATACCCGTGGACACATGGAGTTATTTAGGAGAAATGGCAGTGGTGTTGTCAACCACATTGTTTACTGGGATCTTGGAAAGTAAGAGGATGCATGAGGAGTGGGAAAACTGTGTTTGTATACTGATCATGAGAATAATGGTGGTGTGCACAGCTGTAGTAACTACAGAGGGATAACACTGAGCAGTCACAGCATGAGGTAATGGTAAAGGGTGTTGGAAGCTAGGTTAAGAAGGTTGGTGAGTATTACTGATCAGCAATATGGTTTCATGCCACGAAAGATCAGTAGAGATGTGATGCTTACTATGAATGTGTTGATGGAGACGTACAGATGAGGTCAGAAGTAGCTGCATTGTGTCTTTGTGGACTGACATAATGCATATGACAGGATGCCTATAAGGGGGTTGTGGTACTGTATGAAGAGGTCAGGAGGGGCAAAGGAATCTGTAAGAATGCTACAGGATATGTACAAGGCTACTGTGACAGCACTTAGTTCTGGTTTGGGAGTGACAGGTATATTTAAGGTGGAGGTGGAAGTGCATCAGGGAGCAGCTATGAGTCCTTAAAATAGAGAGCATTGACATCCGTGCAGTGACAGAGACCTGGTTCAAGGCTGCATAGAGCAGCCTTGAATTACCAGGCTATAATTCATACCACAACTTTTGGCCACCTAACCTGGACTGAAACACTAAAGGCTGAGGTGTGTCCATACTCATTAAGGATATCCACACATTCAGGCTAGTTGCTCAGCATAATGCATCCGAGATTATCCAAGTGCAACTAACTCTGGGCAAGACCACAATCCAAACTGTAACTTGCTACAGATCCACCACCATGCCCCAGGATTCAAACTCCTCATTTCTTGTTGCACTGGAAATTATTAGGATACAACTCAACACCCTAATAATAGGTGATTTCAACTACCCCACCATTAACTGGGAAAACTACTCATGTACCAACTCTTTTGCTCAACGTTTTATGGAATTCATAAATTCCAGTGCCTTGGATCAACTTATCCACACCCCAATTAGGAGCAGCAATATCCTAGATCTGGTCATTGCCAACATGAATGACCGGTGTTCCACACCAAAGGTCAATTCCTCGTTGGTCAGATCTGACCACAAGCTAATCACTCTAGACATCTACATCCCACCCCCAACCCCATTAGTGAAACCACCGTAAAAAAATTCTCCAAAGCCAACTTCACTCTTCTTAAGACAGAAGTAGAAAACTTAACGACACCCATGCAGATTGACAATAGAGGTACGACTGCTGAATCCTACACAAATGCACTTTATAAGTACTTAAACAAGTGCATGGATCATTCTATCCCTAACAGAACCAAGCTGCTATCCTCCAAAAAAAGGAAGCCAATCTTGTGGTCCCCTGCTATAAACAAACTCTACAACAGAAGAAAGAAAAACTGCTGCAAAAAAAGAGTAAAATCCCATGATTGGAGGAACTCCCTGGTCAGCCTCAGTAAGAAGCTGAGATTCCCTCATAAAATCCTCCAAAGCTAGTTACGAAAACAAATTCACCACTGATTCTAAAGACAACCACAAAGCATTTGATAGCTATGTCAAGAATCTCAATGGCAACACTCGGATCTGCTCTGAGTTACAGCACAATGGCAGTAAATATACAGAACCAAGTGATATTGCCAACATGCTGACAGTGCTAACTTTACACCCATCCCACCCCCTAAAGGGCCCATCTCTATACTGGAAGAATGCAAAGTTCCTGTAATCATGGCTACACAGGTAAAAATCACACTCTCCAAAGCCAAGAACACAGCATCCATTGGACCTGACAACATCCTAGGCTGTGATCTGCACAAACTACAGAATTAACTGGCACCCCACCTAAGCACCATGTTCAGTCACAGCCTCTCCCCAGGCTTTCTGCCCACTGAATAGTGCACAGTGATGATTATTCCAATCCACAAAGGGGGAGCCACCATGGACACCGGGAACTACCGCCCCATTAGCCTAACAAGCCTTGTCCGCAAGGCCATAGAACATATCATCATTATATAACTTATAAACAAAGACATTGGTAATCTCCAAACTCTGGACCCCACTCAGTTCGGGTTTATAAAAGGCAGATCATGTCTTCAAAACCTGATAGACTTCTTTGAAGCAGTCACCAAAGGTGTAGATGAGCGTAAGGTGGTTCACACAGCCTATCTAGATATTGCCAAGGCTTTTGACACCATCCCCCACGCTGAAATTATAGATAAACACACTAAACTAGGTATAAATGTAACAAGATGGGTTGCCAGCTGTCTCACTGACACAACCCACACTGTGAAAGTAGCAGACTCCAAATTCGACTTCAGACCAGTGACAAGTGGAGTACCACAGGGTTCAGTCCTGGGTCCTCTCCTGTTTGGTATCTACTTTTCTGAAGTACAGGCTAACACAGAAGGTCCTTGGCTAATGAAGTTTGCAGATGACTGCAAACTAGGAGCCATAATTGAAACTCCTAATGATGTGGACATCCTACAAAAGGGTCTCACTGAAATAGATGCCTGGTGTCAAAGGCATGGCCTCATGCTCAATGCCAAAAAGTGCAATGATTTTCCCTTTGGTAAAAACTCTGCACCCATGAGTTACCACATACGTGGTAATCTACTTAACACAGAAAGTGTGACAAGACACCTTAGGACACAGGTGGACAATAGTCTCTACTTTGATAACCACATTACCACAGTAGTCAGGAAATCCTTCTATGTGGCATACCTTATCACAAAAGGTTTTTCATCCAGGAAAAAAGAGGTCATAGTTCCCCTCTACTCATCATTCATTAGACCCATTATTGAGTACAATGTCCCTTTAGGTATGTACCTCAAAAGACATGTACAACAACAGGAAAGGCTTCAGAAATACCTCACAAAGAGGATTACTGGCCTCAAACAGATGCCCTATGCAGACCGTCTCAAAAAACTCCAGCTTTACCCAATCGCATATCGCCTACTCAGAGGTGATCTCTGCCTAACATACAAAGCTATGTCAAACCCAGAGCTGTTGGATATGCTCCACTGAAAGAAATCCCAATCCCTCCGAGCTACATGCTCTAGGCACCTAAACCTTGTCACCACAATAAACAGAACATGCTGGAGGGATAGATACCTGTACCAGAGACTTCCCATACTCTGGAACACACTACCTATCAATGTCAAACAGAGCTCCTCATTAGCACTCTTCAAGAAATTTTGATGATTGGATAGGAAATAGGAAATTTACCCCAATGATAACCTCTATGGCTCTGCTCAACAGGGGCACAGGAAAATAATTTTCTTTGGTGGCGAGAGCCAGGGTACCTTTTTGGCTAGACTTCTATAGGCCCTAGGGCCAATTGCCTAGTACCTACCTATGAATCTATGAACCTATGAACCTTTGTCGCGTGCAGTGGTGAAGGAGAGCTTGACAGACATGATCAGACAGAGGTCCCTGTTGACTGTGCTGTTTGCAGATGTCATTGTGTTCTGTAGTGAGAGTAGGGAACAGGTTGAGGAGACCCTGGAGAGATTGACTTATGGTGTTGAGAAGAGTAGAATGTTAGTTATCAGAACTAAGACAGAATATATGTGTGTGATTTGGATAGGAGGAAGCTTCTTTGTTCACCAGTGAGAGTGGGGAGCTCTGAGCAGCCTATCTGTCCCTTGAGGAGTGGTTCCAGCCCAGTGACCTGTAGCTTATTGGCCATTTTGGGCCATTTCCTATCTCTTTCTAACCCCCTGCTTTAAAGCCAGCTATAGCGTGCTTTTACGCTTGTAATTTAAAGTTTGTCCTGTTTGTTGCATTTACCTGTTGAGACTACACACTCAAGTGTGCTAGCTTGTGCTACATATTTATTGCATTTTTCTGCTGTTTGTTGCAAAAAAAAAAAAAAATTAACCTTGTTTCCCATCTTTCCTGACCTAGAGTAGTCCAAATACAGGCTTTGCTGTATTCTGGACTTTTGTAAAGTTCCTGTGTTGCTCATTTCCTTTCTTGGATAAAGGGAGGCTTCTTTGTTCACCAGTGGCAGTGGGGAACTTAGAGCAGCCTATCTATCCCTGGATGAGTGTTCCCAGCACAAGAATCTGGTAGTCTATTGGCCGTTTTGGGCCAATTTCTATCTCTTTCAAGTCCCCCTGTATAAAACCCACTTTGGTGTGGTTTCTGCGCTTGCTACTACTCAGTCAAGCTCCTTGCGGTCCTGCAGAGTGGTGCTAGCAGCAGAGAGGCTAAAAGAGTGACTGCTAACCTGATAAAAGTGTTTGTTTTCCTGCTACTACCTGGGCAACTGTCCGATCTAGCTAAACTGCAAGTATTTCTGCTTCTTGAACTGTTTTAAACTGTTTAAAGTTGATTTTGCACCTGCACTTTTAAAGTTTGTCCTGTTTGTTGCATTTACCTGTTGAGGCTACACACTCAAGTGCACTAACCTGTGTTACATATTTATTGCATTTTCTTGCTGTTTGTTGCAAAACAGAAAAAAACAATTTCCTTGTTTCCCATCTTTCCTGACCTAGAGTAGTCCAAATACAGGCTTTGCTGTATTCTGGACTTTTGGAAAGTTTCTGTGCTGCCCATTTCCTTTCTTGGATAAAGGGGGTCTTCTTTGTTCACCAGTGGCAGTGGGGAGCTTGGAGCAGCCTATCTATCCCTGGAGGAGTGTTCCCAGCACAAGAATCTGTTAGTCTATTGGCTGTTTTGGATCAATTTCCAGCTCTTTCAAGCCCCCTGTATAAAACCCGCTTTAGCGAGCTTTTCCCGATTTTGTGCATAGCTCAGCATCGGGCAGCGCCGCTTAATTGGGTTTAAACCATTCTCGGCTCCACAAAGTCTGCTCTTCACTTTTTCCCTTAGAGCTGATCTAGTTCTCATAATAAACACCCTATTCCCACTCTAAAGCCTGGCACTTGCTCACTAAAGCAATTATATAAGTCAGCACTAAAAAATTAAAAGCACTACACCCTCACAAACTCCCCTTGAGTACTTTGTTCCCCATTGGCCCTTTTTTTCAATTATAAAGGAATTCCCAATACTATTCTAGCATGTCCAAAGGTCAGTTGTCAATCTCCTCTCTGGTCCAGCTGGTGAATCTGGGAATCTTGAGGCAATGTTACAACTGCCTCATGTACACAGACAACCCTCTCCTCCTCCCAACAAATTCCAACACGTGTGAGTGATGCAACCATATAGCCAAACTGGAGGCTAAGCACTCTCAACTCAGTACTGGCGTAACCATTCAGGAGGAGAAGGAAACCACACTCACTACAATTCCAGTCTCACATAGACCTACCACGACAGCAAACCAAACACATAAACACACAAAAACATACTCGGAGGCTCTAAATAAAAATCTGCCTAAGCAGCAGAGACCTCCAAAGCAGACACCCAAGCAACCGCTACCCCAAAACAAAACACGTGCAACACATAGCTCACAAAGCCTGTGTGCCGAACAGCCACAGCCCTTAAGGCTAAACAAGACACCTGATACACTTGTAATAAGTGACTCTATTGCCAGGCACACTGACGTCCCGCTCACCAGGCTGAACAAGGAGAAGATCATGGTGAGCTGCCTGTCAGGCGCTAGGATCCGCCACATAACACAAGCACTCAGGTCACTCCAAGGCAAGTACAAATATGACTCAGTCATTGTCTATGCTGGTGTGAATGACCTGAGATGTACCTCCCTGGACTACATGAAAAGAGACATAGAGGAGCTCTCTGAGCATGTAGCTCAGGCCAGTATGACCCTGACCTTGAGTAGCATCTTACCCTCACCAAGAATGATGCCACAATATGAAGACAAGATGATCAATTTCAACAAATGGCTTAAGTATTGGTGTCATTCAAAGGGGATCCAATGCCTGTCTGCCTGGGATGACATGCTCAACAAGCCACGATACTTCGCTAGGGACGGCTTGCACCTGTCACCCCTGGGCTTTCGGATATTGGCAAAGGCTCTTGCTACCCACATAGTGCATTTTTTTATGCAAGGCTCAAAAGACAAACCCACCTCCAAAGGTATCACAAGGGATAAGAAACTAAGAGTAATGCTACTCAACCCCAGAAGTCTAAACCTCAAGATGCATGCACTCGAAACTCTCCTTAGCATGGAGAAAATCGATATCTGTGCAGTAACAGAAACCTGGTTCAAGGCTCCTGAGAGCACCCCAGCACTACCAGGTTATACCTCATACCATGTTTTTCGGCCCCAAAACTTGGACTGAACCACAAAAGGAGGGGGAGTATCAATATTCGTCAAAGATACCCACACCTCCAGGTTGGTGGCACAGCACGAAGCATCAGAGACTATCCATGTGCAACTAACAGTGGGTAAAACTGCCTTCCAGTTTATAGCCTGCTACAGACCACCCTCCCAAACCCAGGAACCCCACTCGGCCTTCCTGAGAACAATGGAAAATATGAAGGTCTCTCCAAACACCATTATACTGGGCGACTTCAACTACCCTAACATAGCCTGGGAGCATTACTCTAGCTCCAATACCCTAGCCCGAAGGTTCCTAGAATTTATAAACTCAAATGCAATGGAACAACTTGTTGCCACTCCCACAAGAGGGGAAACATACTGGACGTGATCATCACCAACATGGGGACTCTATGCTCCAGACCAGAAGTGTATCCCTCACAGGTAAGATCAGACCATAAACTAATCTCACTAGATATTCACATCCCGACCCCCGCCCCTGCCCAGAAAACCACAGTAAAAAACCTCTCTAAAGCAAATTTCACAGTCCTCAAAACCGAGGTGGAATCCTTCAAGGTCCCCGGGCCTGTGGAAAATACGGCCCAGACCACAGAATCCTTTATAAATGCATTCTATGAACACCTTCAGGAATGTAAGGATCATGCAATCCCAGATAAAACCAAGACCCAGTCCTTCAAAGTTAGGCATCCTCTCTGGTGGACCCGAGCCATAAACAAACTATACAGTAGAAGGAAGAAGCTACTACATGATAGAGCAAAATCCCAAAAAGGGAAGGCATCTCTGATCAGTATGAGCAAAAATCTACGGGCACTCATAAAATCGTCTAAGGCCAGCTTCGAGAGAAAAATTGCACAGGACACTAAGGATAATCACAAGGCTTTCTTTAGTTATGTTAGAAACCTGGGTGGGAATTCCCAGATATGCTCAGAATTAGTCTAAAATGACAAAAAATACAACGAACCCACAGACATTGCCAACATCCTAGCTGACAGGTTCAGCGCAAACTTCTCCCCCCCTTCCCCACCAAAAGGATAAATATCTATCCCAGCCGAGTGCTGCCCCCCTGACATCTCAGATGCTCAGGTAAGAGCCGCCATCTCCAAAGCAAAAAAACACAGCATCAATGGGACCAGACGGTGTCCCGGGCTGCGTCCTACATGAACTCCAAGAAGAACTAAACCCAAACATAAAACTACTGTTCAATCTCAGCCTTACTACAGGATATGTACCCAAAGAGTGGCGTACAGCAACAGTGGTCCCTCTCCACAAAGGTGGTGCCTCAACGGATCCTGGAAACTATCGCCCCATAAGCTTGACTAGCTTGGTCTGCAAAGCTATGGAAAGGATCATCATGGACCTTATAAATAAAGATATTGGGGACCTACAGACACTGGATCCTACCCAGTTCTTCTTTGTTAAGGGCAGATCCGGCCTCTTAAACCTGGTTGATTTCTTTGAAACAGTCACCAAGGCCATTGACGAGGGGAAGGTGGGGCACACAGCCTACCTGGACCTTGCAAAAGCCTTCGATACAATACCCCACTCGGGCAATATAGATAAGCTCACCAGCTTAAATATAAACCCCTATGTCACTAGATGGGTTGCAAACTGGCTCAAGTAGAGAACCCACATGGTTAGAATTGCTGGAGCCATGTCAGACTCCAAACCAGTTACAAGTGGCATCCCGCAAGACTCAGTCTTGGGACCTCTCTTGTTCGGTATATATTTCTCGGAGGTACAGGCTAACACAGAAGGACTGTGGCTGACCAAGTTCGTAGATGACTGCAAACTGGGCACCATAATCGACTCTCCAGCCATCACAAGCATCCTACAAAAGGGCCTCATAGAAACAGACAACTGGTGCCAGAGCCATGGCCTCAAGCTAAACGGCAAAAAGTGTATAGTCATCCCCTTTGGCAAAAACAAAGTACCCACAAATTACCACATACGTGGTAATCCATTAAGTACAGAAGAAATAATTAGGGACCTGGGGACCCAAGTTGATAGCAATCTCTCATTTGACAACCACGTGGCCAAAGTGGTTAGAATAACATTTTATATAGCCCACCTAATCATGAAGGGATTCACATCTAGATCAGGGGAGGTCATCGTGCCTCTTTACTCATCCCTCATCAGGCCCATAATTGAGTACAATGCCCCTTTTGGGATGTACCTTACCAGACACCTGCAGCAACTGGAAAGACCCCAAAAGTACCTCACCAAGTGGATAAAAAGGGCTCAAACAGATGCCATATGCTGCCCGGTTAAAGAAACTCCAGCTCTACTCAGTGGCATACCGCCTGCTCAGAGGCGATCTGTGCCTGACGTATAAAGCCATGTCCAACCCGGAATTAATGGACATGCTGCACCTCAGGAAATCCAAATCCAATCGAGCTACGTGCTCGAGAGACTTGAAACTCAGCACTTAAATAAATAGGATATGCTGGAGGGACAGATTCATAACCCAGAGGCTCCCTTCACTCTGGAATAAAATCCCAGTCCACGTTAGGCAGAGTCCCTCATTGACTCTTTTCAAGAGGAATCTTGATGGGTGGATGGGAGATAGTAGGTTTACCCTGGGTATCACTTCTGTGTCACTGTTAGACAGAGGCACAGTATACTAACCTCGAAAAAGGGCATAGCAAAATTCATTTAAAATGGGTGGCAAAAGCCAAACACACTCTGGCTAGGCTTATAAATGCCCTAGGGCAGATAGCCTAGTATGAACCTATGAACCTATGAACAACCTGAACCACTGTCTTACTCAATGTTAGCTATGCCTGCAAGATCTGTAATGTATAATGTTGGTCTACCACTCTGAAGGTCTGTGCATCTTTAATGAATATGAAAATACCACCGCATTTGGAGCTTCAGTCTTCATTCTGTAGCTAAAGATTGTGGAATGAATTATACGCTGGTACTGCAGGAGTGCTTCCTGCTGACTTTAACCAGGTCTCTGTTACAGCACAGATCTCATTGTTCCCCATTTTATGCAATAATTCCAGTGAGTGCATTTTCAGATTTAGAATTCTAGTGTGCAGCAGCATGACCCTCTGATTGCATGTATTTATAGCTGTCATATGTTTCTGTATATTTATGTATACATATACATATATTGATGAGTACCTACAAGGCACCTCTGTGAGCACCTACAAGGATGCATGGATCATGCCATCCCTAGAAAAACCAAGACTCACTCCCCTAAGAGAAGGAAACCAGTCTGGTGGACCCCTGCCATAAATAAGCTATACAATAGAAGGAGGAAACTAGTTCAGAAAAAAAGCAAATCCCAAGAAGGAAAGACATCCCCAATCAGTATCAGTAAGAAACTAAGGTCCCTCATAAAATCATCCAAGGATAACTTCGAAAGAAAAATAGCCAAGGATTCGAGAAGATAACCTCAAAGCCTTCTTTAGCTATGTCAAGAATCTAAGTGGCAACTCTCAGATATGCTCTGAGCTAGTGCAAAATAGCACAAAATATACTGAACCTACTGGTATTGCCAACATCCTGACAGACACATTCAGTGCAAACTTCACTCCACTCTCACCCCCAAAAGGGCACACAACAATACCGGAAAAGTGTAGTGTCCCGGAAATCACAGATGTACAAGTGAAAACTGCCCTTTCAAAAGCCAAAAGCACAGTGTCAATGGGGTCAGATGGTGTCCCAGGCTGCGTCTTGCATGAACTACAGAACGAACTAACCCCCCACCTAAACACACTGTTCAACCTCAGCCTCTCCACAGGCTACATGCCCATAGAATGGTGCACAGCAACAGTTATTCCACTCCACAAAGGAGGGGCCACAACTGACCCTGGTAACTATCGCCTCATAAGCCTGACTAGCCTGGTCTGCAAGGCTATGGAGCGCATCATCATGGAACTCATTAACAAAGATATTGGGAATCTCCAAACACTTGACCCGACCCAGTTCGGCTTTGTTAAGGGCAGATCATGCCTACTAAACCTAGTTGACTTCATCAAGACAGTCACCAAGGCCATAGATGAGGGGAAGGTAGTTCACACAGCCTACCTTGCCCTCACCAAGGCTTTTGACACCACTCCCCACATGGGAATTATAGAAAAACTCACCAGCCTGAACATAAACCCCTACGTCATGAAATGGGTTGCCAACTGACTTACAGACAGAACTCACACGGTAAGAATAGCGGTCTCCAGGTCCGACTCTAAACCAGTTGCAAGTGGTGTCCCACAAGGCTCGGTCCAGGGACCCCGACTGTTCAGCATATACTTCTCAGAAGTATAGGCAAACACAGAAGGACTATGGCTAACCAAGTTCACCAATGACTGCAAACTGGGAGCCATAATTGACTCTCCGGCTGACACGGACATTCTCCAAAAAGGCCTTAATGAGATGGACACATGGTGTCAAAGCCATGGTCTCAAGCTAAATGCCAAAAAATGCAGTCATCCCATTTTGGAAAAACAAAACACCCATGAATTACCAAATAGGTGGCAGCCTCCTTAATACAGAAGAGGTAATAAGAGATCTGGGGACCCAGGTAGATAGTAATCTCTCCTTTGACAATCATATTGCCAAAGTAGTTAGGAAATCCTTCTATGTAGCCCATCTAATTACTAAAGGGTTCGCATCTAGAAATAAAGAGGTTATAGTGCCCCTCTACTCATCACTCATCAGACCCATCATAGAGTCCAATGCCCCATTTCGGATGTACCTCACAAGACACTGCCAACAGCTGGAAAGACCACAAAAGTACCTCATCAAGAGGATTACTGGCCTCAAACATATGTCCTATGCAGCCCGACTGGAAAAACGCCTGCTGTATTCAGTGGCATATCGCTTACTCAGAGGTGATCTCTGCCTGACTTACAAAGCCATGTCCAACTCAGAATTGAAGGACATGCTCTACCTAAAGAAATCTAAGTCACTGGGAGCCACTTGCTCTAGTGAGCTAAACCTTGCCACAACAATAAATAGAACATGCTGGAGGGATAAATTCCTGTCACAGAAACTCCCCATGCTTTAGAAAAACATTTCTAACTACATTAGGCAGAGCTCCTCACTAACACTCTTCAAGAAAAACCACGACGAGTGGATGGATAACAGAAAATACACCCCTGGGATCACTTCATTAGCTCTTCTTGACAGAGGCTCAGTTAATTAATCAATGGGGCAGTGAAAGCTGACACACTCTGGCTAGGCTTATAAATGCCCTTGGCAGATAGCCTAGTACCTACCCATGAACCTATGAACATATACAGATGTATATATATATATATATATATATATATATATATATATATATATATATATATATATATATATATATATGTATTTTTCACCTTCCTATCTATATATATATATATATATATATATATATATATATATATATATATATATATATATATATATATATATATATATATATATATATATATATATATATATATACGTATGAATATATGTGGATATAAATGTGGATGTATCCCTCTTGCTCTCTCTCTCTCTCTCTCTCTATATATATATATATATATATATATATATAGATATGTAGATATATATATAGATATAGATATATATATATATATATATATATATATATATGTATATATATATATATATATATATATATATATATATATATATATATATATATATATATGTATATATATATATATATATATATATATATATATATATATATATATATGCATTATGTATAGATTTCTCCAGATATATGCATCTTCATACATATATACATGTATATATAGAGTACCTGACTGATTCCACAGACTCCTTTCTCTACTGTTGGATGACTGTACTAACTGATATGTTTGGAATGTCATCTGTATGTAAAATGGACAGCTATGTATGAGGCAACATTTTTTGTTTGGGAGCAGATTGCCCCTTTTTTTATTAAATTGAGAGTGGGATGTTGGGGAAGGATAGTAGGTATACATGGGGAGGAAGGTTTGGTAGGAAGACAGACAAGACAGTTCCCCACCCATGGGCAGTCACCACTGCACCTTCACAGGTCCGAAGGTGGCTGTGTTGGGGGCTGAGCAGGAGGGGTAGGCAGACCCTCTAATTGCGCCATGTAGCCCTCAAGCTGGTGTAGCAGAGCTCCCAATTCCTTGTGGAGCTCGCTACCACCAGACCCCGGACCTGGCTTTGGGTTACAGGATCCTGTCTGTGCCCGTGCCCAGGGGTGGGTACGAACCCTATTCCCTGAGGTGGTTCCACCCAAATGTGGTGTAGGACCAGCAGACCAGTAGGTCCCAGGGTAGATCCCAGACATGCTGTGGCCCAGTGCCATGACCAGATGAGGAGGGAGAGACGGATCTGCTGGAATCGACCTTCCCTGACTTGGTATGGTGTTGCAGTTTTAGAACAGATGTTGGTTAGTAATGGAAACACATTCCAGGATTAGTTTTAACAACATGCATGAGTATTTCCATTAACCCAAAACAACAGATTTAGAACACTGGCATTGCAAACAGAACACATATATACATGGAACCACAGTGGACATTACACCAGCATGCAGGTTGCATTGATAGCAACAGGCCACCAATGATAGTATTTGAACAGGGAACATTAATTGGAATCCATTTCAGCTTTTGTAGAACAACAGGACACATGACCCAACAGTAGGTTTGGTGGAAAACATACCCATTCATTTATGTGTTTAGATTATTGGTGAAGATAAGGTGGGAGAGAGAGAGACATGTCAGTTAACAAATGTAGATTCTTGCAGTGGTCACAGCTTTAATAATCATTGCTTTACTCATTACTCTACAGGTATTATTACAACAACTATGGCATTGGGTTGGGCAGTGGTATGTTTGTACACAGAATAATTACAGCCTTCTTATAGCTACTTTATACTTTTCTCTTACCTGGAAGACCTGTGGGGGGAATGTTTGTTTATAGTTTCATAGGTTAGTACTAAGTTAACTGCCATTATGAGTCATTTTAAGCTTAATCAATTATCTCTTGTGAGACTCAAACACTGCACTTCGTGTTTATATGGCAAACACCTTAACCATTAGGCCACCCTCCAACATGACTGCTTCGACCCATATTCACATAGTCAGGGTTACATATGTGCACTCATAGTGTGTGTGTGTGTGTGTGTGTGTGTGTGTGTGTGTGTGTGTGTGTGTGTGTGTGTGTGTGTGTGTGTGTGTGCGTGTGTGTGTGCGTGTGTGCGTGTGTGCGTGTGTGCGTGTGTGCGTGTGTGTGTGTGTGTGTGTGTGTGTGCTACTGACATACTCTGCCTTGATTTCTATCCGTCACCCAGGTTGTTGGTAACAGGGACCAGTTGCTGTGACAGCATGACACTTTTGAACACTTCTTGGGGGAGACCACTTGGTGTAAGTACTTATCTTGCTGTCATTTGCAGCCTTGGGGTTGGAATGTGGGTGTTGGATATAGTATCACTACTGGGTTCTTATAGCTACTTTATACCTTCTTTCACCTGGAAGATCTGTGGAAGGAATTTATCTTGACACTACCTGACTGTGTCTACACATATTCACAAAATGCTACTTGAAAATTATACATACAGCTTACTCCCACTCCTGTGATTCTTACCGTGGCTGTTTCTGCTAAAAATACAACATGCTGGTGTTTCATTAGAACATGCTATGGAGAAATTGCTGTCACTTCCTTGAATGTGTTCTTTCGAATTCTGTCCTGGTTGTACAATCTGACATTGTCATTGCAACATTCTTTTATATACACCCCTATACATACCATTTGACATAGCACAGTGTGGAAAACCATGGTTAACACATCATTACTATTCTGATATTAGATCTTGGTGCATGAAACTTCCCGGTAATACCATACCAAAGTAAACACAACCAGTCTGGGGTTTTCACTTTCACTGAGACGTAATTACACTTTTATTGATATATGACCTGTATGCCACTATTACTCTCCTACTGGCTTCTTCAGTCAGTAAAAACCATACCCATTTTTAAATACTGCAGGGTGACATTCTACTAAGTTTTATTTAATTGCCCTACATAATACCAGCTAGATTGTTACTCACCAGCCTCATGACGTAGCTTTGCAGCCTGCTGGCGTGGGCTTCTAAGTTCACAGCCCTCTCATCTGCAGCTGTACAGGGGATAAGAAAAAACATTTATGCATACCTATCCATCACATACACAGGCTGGACTTTGGAGAACACTTATTTTGACTAATACGTACACATGGCTGGAACATTCCCTGCCCAGGCATCTTGGACCCAGTGGTCCAAAATGTCCCTCTTCATCCACTTCAAGTCAGCAAAGTGGTGCTGGACCTGCTCACCAGTCTGAAGGATGCCAGTGGCAGTGGTGAGATCTTGGGCAAGTTGGTCCCAGCCCTCCAATTTGTATTGGAAGCCTTGGTACTGGTCCTGCAGAAGTTGCCCTTCATGGTCTTTAATGAGGACTCCAACCATGAAACTGGACTCCTGAATGTCAACACCTGCCATAGTTCCTACAGTGGGGAGCTACAACTGGTTATAAGCTGCATTCCCGCCTGTGTGGTTTAAATAGGACCATTTCCTTCCTTCACCGTGATTGGACAGTTTTCAAATTGCTGAGCTAAGCTAAGCACCGGGCAAACCTGCTTAGCTAAGATAACTATTGCTTAAAGGGGTAGATGCTTAGCCCTACTTACCAGTGCATAAATCTGCTTAGCTATGCTAAATCTTGCTTAAACTTTAAATTTCATTGACACCTCATATTTAGGGCTGCTACACTACCCTGGTTAGCATATACATAATAATATTCACTACCTACTTATGAAAAATACATTTTAGTTATGTTTCATATAGGAAAGTATATGGACTGCTGTGGGGCTTGAACTATGCCTGACCGCATACTAAGCAAATGCCCTAATCACTATGCTATTCCAGTTTCTCTATTTTTTCTGTGTATAATTCTAATTAAATTCTTTCGAAGTTTAAATGGTGCTATGCATAGGTGCACGATGGGCAAACCCATGCAGCTACGCTTAAACTTTATTCTGGACTGAAAACAAATTAAAACATTAAACATGTCCAAATTTTTGCCTTATATTTTTGGTCCATTTGTCATACACTTATGGTTTTCTGGCAGATTAGTGGCAAAGCATTAAAGATTTCAGTTAGAACATACTGACATTTAGTTTTAGACTTCATACACTTCAGCAAATTCATGCTAATGCATAACCTGTTATTCTATCAACTTTCTCAGTTTGTATGAGCAATACAAATATTGTTCCTAGTATTTTTTTATGGTTTTCTCCAGATTCTTACTCTAAGAGGTTGACTTCAACTACCCAAACATAGATTGGGTACATTATTCTAGCCCTAATACCCTAGCCCAAAGGTTCGTGGAGTTCATAAATTCAAATGCACTGGAACAACTAGTCACCTCTCCCACGAGGGGAGATAATATACTAGACCTGATCATCACAAACATGCGGTCAAAATGCTCCACACCGGAAGTATACCCCTCACTAGTAAGATCTGACCATAAACTAATCACCCTGGATATACATATCCCACCTTCACCCCCAGCACAAAAGACCACAGTGAAAAACTTCTCAAAAGCAGACTTCACTCTTCTTAAGACTGAGATGGTATCCTTTAAGCCCACTGTGCCAGGGGATACCACATCCCACAATGCCGAATCCTTCACAAATGCTTTCTATGGACATCTCCAAGAATGCATGGATCATGCAATCCCAAACAAATCCAAGTCCCTCTCCACCAAAAGTAAGCATCCTGTCTGGTGGACCTCAGCCATAAACAAATTGTATAACAAAAGAAGGAAGCTACTGCACGTCAGAGCAAAATCCCATGAAGGGAAGACATCTCTGATCATCTTTAGCAGAAAACTACATTCTCTCATAAAAACATCCAAGGCAAACTTTGAGAGAAATATTGCTAAGGACACTAAAGATAACCACAAAGCCTTCTTCAGCTATGTTAGAAACCTGGGCAGAAACCCTCAGATATGCTCAGAGTTGGTTCACAACAACAAAAAATACACTGAACCCACAGATATTGCTAATATTCTGTCTGACAGGTTCAGTGCAAATTTCTCGCCTCCCTCACCCCCAAAAGAAGAAATACTTATCCCAGCTGAATGTAATCTCCCTGTCATCTCAGATGTCCAAGTGAGAGCCGCCCTAAACAAAGCAAAAAACACAGCATCAATGGGACCTGACGGTATCCCGGGGTGCGTGTTACGTGAACTCCAAGAGGAGCTAAACCCACACATAAAAATGCTATTTAACCTTAGCCTTACTTCGGGATATGTACCTGAACACTGGCGTACAGCAACAGTGGTCCCACTCCACAAGGGGGGTGCCTCTACAGACCCTGGAAACTAACGCCCCATAAGCTTGACTAGCCTGGTCTGCAAAGCTATGGAAAGAATCATTATGGAACTCATAAGCGGAGACATAGGGAACCTACAGACACTTGACCCCACCCAGTTCGGCTTTGTAAAGGGCAGATCCTGCCTTTTAAACCTGGTTGACTTTTTCAAAACAGTCACTAGAGCCATTTATGAGGGCAAAGCAGTCCATACAGCATACCTGGACTTGGCTAAGGCCTTCGACACGATACCCCACTCAGGCATCATAGATAAGCTAAACAGCTTAAAAGTAAACCCTTATGTCACTAGATGGGTTGCAAACTGGCTAAAGGACAGAACCCATAAAGTTAAAATCGCTGGAGCAATGTCTGACTCAAAGCCAGTCACAAGTGGTGTCCCACAGGGATCTGTCCTGGGACCCCTCTTGTTCGGCATATATTTCTCAGATGTTAAAGCAAACATGGAAGGGCTGTGGCTGACAAAGTTCGCAGATGACTGCAAACTAGGTGCCATAGTCGATACACCAGCAGATACACACATCCTACAAAAAGGCCTCACTGAAACGGACAACTGGTGCCGTAGTCACGGCCTTAAACTAAATTCCAAAAAATGTATAGTCATCCCTTTTGGAAAAAACAAAGTACCCACAAATTATCACATAGACAGCAACCCACTGAGTACGGAAAAAGTAATTAGAGACCTAGGGACCCAAGTAGACAGCGACCTCTCATTTGACACCCACATTGCCAAAGTGGTTAGAAAAACATTCTACCTTGCACACCTCATCATGAATGGTTTCACATCCAGATACAAGGATGTCATTGTACCCCTATATTCCTCCCTCATCAGACCCATGATTGAGTACAATGCCCCATTTGGTATGTACCTCACCCGGCACTTGCAACAGCTGGAGAGACCACAAAAGTACCTCACCAAAAGGATCAAGGGTCTCCAACATATGTCTTATTCTGCCAGACTAAAGAAACTTCAGCTCTATTCAGTAGCATACCACCTGCTCAGAGGTGATCTCTGCCTGACGTACAAGGCCATGTCCAACCAGGATCTGATGGACATGCTCCACCTCAAAAAATCCAAATCCATCAGGACCATGAGAGCTAAAGACTTAAACCTCGGCACAAGTATGAATAGGACATGCTGGAGGGATAGATTCATAACCCAAAGGCTTCCCATGCTTTGGAACAGGATCCCAGTTCATAATAGGCAGAGCCCCTCACTGACTCTCTTCAAGAGAAATCTTGATGAGTGGATGGGAGATCGTAAGTTTACCCCAGGGGTCACATCTGTGTCACTGCTAGACAGGGGCACAGTAAACTAATTCTATTATATAAGGGACCTTCACTGTGTCACTACTAGACAGAGGCACAGAATTCTTGATTTATTCTCTACATTTTTGTACCATTTCATGGGGTGGCAAAAGCCATATCACTATGGCTAGGTTTACAAATGCCCCAGGGCAGATAGCCTAGTACTATACTATGAAACTATGAAACTATGAGAGGTATGCCGCGGACACTCTGGTCGCCATCACATTGCTGTAAGGCAATTATGGAGTGCAGGGGTTTGTGTATTGTGAGAGCTCTGCTCTCAGACACACCCCTGTGCTTGTACATAGAACCATGTACGTTTAAGAGCATGGCAGCGTGCCTTCATACATATGCATGGTGCACTGTTGTGCTGCACGGGAACGGTCCCTTCATGCAAGAATAACCTATTCTTGCACGGACATTTTCTGAATCCCAGGGAATGTTTATATTAGCCAGCCTAATCAGTACAATTATTGAGAGGAGAACTGGTAGCCCTTTATCCTTATATATCACATGTTCTCCTTAACAAGTTGTCGAAGTTTATTACATACTAGGAAAGCAGTATGGTCAACCAAACAACCTTAATGTTGACTTTACAAAACTGATTTATATACATTTGAAATCTGATAAATTTTATTGCTCAGATTTCGTTTGAGAATTTTTAAAACTGGATACATTATGAGAGAATGGTAAATGGTCAGATGCCCTAACATCTGTTTTGTTTTGAATACCTATACAAGTTTTGCTACATGATTGTAAGAACCTTTCAGATCATTTTATTTTTGTTTTATTACTATCTAATTATGGCACCCATGTACTAGGAATAGTTTACTGGATATCAGTTGAAATGAAATCTGATATTGGTATGACTGAAAACAATAGATCTCCAGAGGTTTAGATTTGTTGAGCACAATTTCTATACTAGTTTCACATGAGGTAGTACAAATGTAGTGAGCTGTTTAGTTGCTTTATATTGATTACATGTGACTATATTAGTTCACAGGTTTAAATGACTGGAACAGCTAATAGACCTAGAATTTTATACATTGCTCCTTCCCATTTAATTCAATAACTGAGAAGTTATTTGGTTGTCAGTATATTAGGAAATATACATCACAAATGTCTTTTTAAAGATGTATTGCATTATTATTAGTTTAAAACTGATTTATACCAGATTATGTAGAATATCCATCTCAATCTATCTCTCAGTAAGATCTGTCAATAGCATTTCTGAAAAGTGAGTCAATTTAAAAAAAAACAGAGGTGGGATACACTGTTCCTAATCGTATTTCATTTTATATCTCATACAGAGTTATTTTTCAAACTGTGTGGTTGGAAAGATTGGAATATTGATTGTTTATTCTATTCATGGAGACTTCATACCTGCATATTTGTTCTCCATGCAGGATAAGTCACAGTCTCAGATTCTCTGTTAAAATTAGATGGTGTGATTAACATTGATCAAGATTTTTCTGTTAAAATTCTGCCAAGCTGGAAAGAGAAATTATTTTCCAGATGGATCTATATACCATGGAAGTTACATCTAGGGATTGACTGAAAGTGATGCAATCCAAAATGTTAGGATATTCTTCAGTAATCAGAAAATAAAAGAAAAAAATTAGAAACTGCTAAGAAAGAAGGAGAAAAGTTGAGATAGAAAACATTTTGGAGGTGTTTTGCTGGACAGTGAGATAGAAAGCAGAAGATAAAGAGGAAAGAAATCTAAGTATGATCTATCAGACAGAGACCAGGTTTCCCCATTTGTTATCTGATCCTCTGGAGGATAGAAAAATGAAGTTTACTTATTGCGTTTCATAGGTGTGATGAGTTCTACTATGAAACACCGAAAAAAATGGCCAAAAACTAAAGGGGCAAAAAACTCCTTTTTCCTTGCGTTTTACAGGGGAAAGCCCCACATACCCTTGATCTTATATATATATATATATATATATATATATATATATATATATATTTATTTATTTATTTATATAGTTCCCCTTCATATGACTGAAACTACAAAAGCCTGAAACTTCAAAAGCCTGAAACTCAAAAGCCTGAAAACACAAAAATACATATACTGACTTTAAACAACAGAAACCATATTAATTTCCACTGAGCTGCACCCCCCCACACCCCCTGCTATTTAAATATACCAACTCCGAGATTGCACTTAGTGTAATGAAGTGCAATCCTGGAGTTAATATATTTAAGTAGCAGGACGTGTGGGGTGCAGGTGGGCTTGCCCCCCTACTTATACTTAGTGGAAATTAATATGGTTTCTGTTGTTTAAAGTCAGTATATGTATTTTTTGTGTTTTTCAGGCTTTTGACTTTTCAGGCTTTTTTTCAGGCTTATGAGTTTCAGGCTTATGTGAATTCAGTCATATGAAGGGGAACCATGTATATATATATATATATATATATATATATATATATATATATATATATATATAAATATATAAGTTCAAGGGTATGCGGGGCTTGCTCCCTGCAAAAAGCAAGAAAAATATATATTTATAAGTTCCCTACATATAATCAAATTGCCACTTACCGGACTTTCACATGATCGAGCCAAGAACACTAAAAGGACAAAACACCGACCACTTGGAAGACCGACTGGAAACTAACGGTAATTAAACCTGTTGGCCAACCCAACAAGAACATTCAAACAGAAGCAAAGACAACACACCCACGTGAGAGACTGCGCCCTCTACTCCCCCTCTAACTAAATATTCCAACTCCGAGACTGCACTACCATGGAGGTAGGGGCAAAAGGTTGACATGCTGGCCAAGCAGTTACTTTCCATTGTTTCCCCGCCGGTGTTCCGAGGGGTTGGTGTTTTGTCCTTTCAATGTTCTCGGTTCAATCATTTGAAAGTCGAGTATGTGGCATTTCGGTTATGTCCTGTGTAGGGGACCCATATATATATATATATATATATATATATATATATATATATATATATATATATAGTTATAGATATATACATATATATACTCCATGGTCACACCAACTTGAAGACGGGAGAAATCTCCCTAAAAATGAATCATTGTTAGTGTATGATTAGAACTTACACAACAGCTGATTTCCTATGGGGAAAAAGCATTTGGCATTATGACATTTGTCTTTTCTTTCTGTGGGATACTGATGCTCAACCATTTTCACCTTGAACATGCGTAGAGAAGTCTGTGTAATGAATACCCACAAAAGTATCTTGAAGTATTCCTAGTGAGTGGTGCTCAGCCTAGGAAAACAACCTTACTTTTTCAAGATTTACAAATAACTGGAAGATTTTGTTGGGGCTGTAATTCTTCTAAAATAACAAATAATGATAAAGCAAAGGATCACTGAAAATCTAAAAGCTGATATGGATAGAGTAAGAATATATGTACAACATCTAGATCAAAACTTAAGGGATTTAAAGACTAAAGATAATGAATGTGATAAACAAGGAGAGTCGAGAAACACTGAAAAATAGCTAAAGATGGTAAAGAAAATGATGTAGTAAGAATCACAGAGATGTTTCTTTGTGGTTATGGAGATCAAGTAACTACATTAAATCTAAGCAAGAAGGTGAGAAAGAAGAAAATGAACAAAAGTGACACAAAGTCAAAGGAACTAAGGTTTTTAAAGGATTAGTTGTTTCAGTTAACATGTGCTCTGATAGGAGCCAAGAGATGAGAAAGAAAGAAATTAAGACTAATGATCTGCAAATGGGTAGACTGGCTAAAAGATGAGTGATAGTATAAGAAATTCAGATGTGTTGGTATGTGATGCTGTGTTTAGGAATGATGACTGAAAGAAAGGGAAAAGAAAAATAGGTTCATAGGTTCATAAGTACATACTAGGTTAAGAACCCTACTAAGCCTAACTGTGCAACCTAAGTGTGAGCCACAAATTAAATTTATATAGGGGGAGATTTACTGACTGCCTCTGTACATCTCAGTACAGCCAGGGGTGAGTTTCTGATCACACATCCATTAGTCCAAGTTGCACTTAAATAGGGATAGGGAAGAACCCTACTTCACATGGATGGGGAGCCTGCTCCAGAGAATGGGAATTCTTAGAGAAACGCGTCTGTATCTCCAGTATGTCCTAGTTGTGTCACCAGCAAATTTTAGGTCTTTTAATCTAGTAGTTCTGATGCTGTTTATTTTGAAGATGTGCAAAAGCTTCATCAAAACAGGGTACAGGGACGCTTTGTATGCCAGGCAAAGATCATATCTCAGAAATCTGTATGATACCAAGTAAAAAGACAAGGCTTTGAGATGATCAGTGCAGGACATTGTGTTTACTCCCTGTATTCATTTTATTATGAACCTTTGTGGACATTCCAATTGTTGCATGTGTCTGGTCAGGTACATACTGAAGGGGATTTGTTACTACTTTGGACACATGTTTGTCAAAGGTTAGGTAACTATCTACATGTGTTGCTAGATCCCTGACTAATAAATAAACTTTTAAGGTGTTTTTTTTATATGATGTAGTTACGTGGAGTGGCTGAATTCCCAAAAGGTACTATAATGCATTTTTTGATATTGAGTTTTAAGTCATGGCTTTGGCACCAAATATTTGTCTGTGTCAGATGTTCCAGAAGGGTGTTATCATTTTGGGGGAAATTTAATGATTGCTCCCAGTCTGCAATTATCGGTGAAGTTGGTTAGCCAGAGGCCTTTGATATTCACTTAGCCATACAAGAAGTAGATGCCAAAGAGGAGTAATCACAAAGCCCTGCAAGACATCACTGGTCACTGGCCTCTTGGGGAAGGTGCCCTCACCATTTCTAACCTCCTGGATCCTATCAGTAAGCTAGCTAGCTATCCAGCATGTTATAAAGGAGTTTATACGTAGTTCCATAAGTTTGTTGACAGTGCTCAAGTGGGGTAATGTATCAAAGGCTTTAGCCAGATCTAGGTAGGCAGTATTCACAGTTTTCTCCTCATCATTGCTTTAGCGACCTTTTCAAAAAAGTCCACCATGTTTTCACAAAACAAAACTGGAATGGATCCAGTGTCTGGAGGTCTTCCATGTCTTTGTTGATTACTTCCATGATAATTCCTTCCATGGCTTTGCAAATAAGTCTAGTCAGACTAATGGGGCTGTAGTTTCCAGAATCTATTGAAGGTCCTCCCTTATGAAACAAGAGTGGATAAGTGCTTTCACAACAAGTTTCAAGTCACGCCCAAATTCTCATTGGTGGATAGTTTCTATGTATGAATTTGTGGGAGTTCCTGATACTCCAATTTTGAATGGTTATGTTACTTGTATGGTGTAAATTCGAAGATGTATCTATTTGCTGTGCAAGTTGCTTAAGTTACATCCAGATTCTCATTGATTGACAGATTTTATGAATGAACTTATGGGAGTCTCTGATTCTTTGCACTTGATAGGTTAAAAAATTAATTTTAAGATGTATTTGATTGGTTGAACAAGATACAATATGGCTTTATAAGTAAATGATTTCCTGTTTTAATATGGTGTGATGAAGTGGTATACAACCGGAAAAGTGCTTACCCACTCTTGTTTTTATGACGTTTTACTTATTTATTTATTTATTATTAAAGTAGTCCTTCATTTAAACTGTGGACTACGAAGTTTTCTTTTATTTTACATATTTTAGATTGGTCATGGGGCATCCCAGGAAGTTATCGAGCCCATTGAGGCCGTGTTTTTGTCTTTAAAAAGTACATCCAATATATGCCCCCTAGTTATCATCACAGGGGTAATGTCTGAGGGCATTTTTTGGGGATGGTTGGAGGTGAGAGAGAGAGGTAAAGTTGAAATTGAATGTGTCCACTAGTAGGTTCATTATATCACCAGGCTTGGTGAATGTGAAACAATTAACCATCAGTTCAGCAAATTGTTGTTTGCTGTTCTTAAGGTTTCTGATATAGCTAAAGAAAGTCTTAAGGGTGTCTTTCAGCTGATAGGCTATATTAACCTCAAAGTTGGCATTGCTTTATCTAATTATCTTTTTTTAGTTGCCTATTTAGTTTGATAAGAGAGTTGTTTTCTTTATGGGAATTACCCTTCCTGATTTCTGCTATAACACTTTTCCTTTTGTTGTATACCCTGTTTTAATTTGGAATGCCATCAAGGTGGTTTGTTTCTTGAGCTAGTTCTGGGCATACTTCTGCTAGGTACAGCAGCCTCTATGCAGCCATTGCCATGGTTCTACTGAGTTTATGATAACAACTCAACATTGTCTGCTGTGTTCTCAGGGTTTGGAGGGGCTTTGCATTGACAAACCTTCACTTGAGGAAAGTTAATTTGCCTTGGAATAGTTCCTAACAGTTACTGGTTTTAATGGGATTACATTTCTTTTGATTTCAAAGGAGGCAGCTTTATAGTCAGACCTTACCAGGGAGGACTAGGCAGTGTGGGGGAGGGGTGCAGTGTTTTCCCATATTTGTGAGCCTAAGGTCCAGTATGCTGGAGCTGCTAGTGGGCATATTCAGTATTTGGTCAAGGATGTTTGTATTTACAAGGTCCAGGAATCTCTGTCCCTGTAGATTTGCAGCCATGTAGGATTCCAAATCTATAAAGGGGTAATTTAAGTCTACGAGCAGGTATAAAAGTCATGCCCTTCTCAGATAAGCATGTTCAGTGTCTATATAAACAGAACTCAAGTTGTAAATAGTAAAATCACCTTTACTGTTTCTAACCAATATCAATTGTTCCTGAGACCATAGCTGGCTCCCCTCCCTCTTCTCCCTCCGTACTCAGTGTTGTAGTAATATGTTGCCCCAAAGTAACACTATTATGCAACCAGTCATTCAATTGAAATGATTTAGGCACAGCACCTGATTTTCCAGCATTGCCTCATAGATGCAACTTGGTATGCAATTTGTTTGACTTGAAGTTATACACTAAGAAGCATAACTTAGGAGTTATGCTGGGTAGACAGGATGTTGTTAAGCACCCAGCCAATGCCCTTAGAAGACATAGTCTTTTTAACCCCCCATTGCATGCAACAATCATGATATTCTAGAAACAATGTGAAAGTGACATTAGGGAAGTACATAGTTTTAAGAACCATTGTAAAGACATCAACATAGCTAATCAGGAAATTACTTTATTAAAAAAAATTTGTAGCAACCAGAATGTAAGATGCATGAAACCTGATCAAGGGGGTGGACTGATAATGATGGACAGAACATATTACAACAGTAGAATGGAAAGATTACTATTTACAGATAACTATAAAGAAGTGTCAAGAAACCAAATGAATACAGCATATTCTAAAATCGATAACATTTTATACGATTCATTGATGCATGGACAAATAGATGAAGTTGAATACAACTTCTTGATAATTGATACCCTATTATTTATGGTATTCCTAAAATCCACAAGGATTTTACCGACCTTGTATGTGTCCTATAGTAGATGCAAAAGGCTCAAAGTCTTTTGAAATGGTAAGATATATAGATGTAAAATTAAAGGATAGCCCTAGCAACACAAACTACATTTACAGGGATTCATGGGACATCTTGACCAAAATCAAAAGAGAACTGTTTGCTGAAGACCTCATTTTAGTCACCATAGATGTAAGGGACTGCTTTACTGTTATACCTCATGAATGTGTCCTGAAGTAATTTGTTCAATACTTGTACAAACAGGGTTGGTTAGACAACAATAGCACTGATGTCATTAGGACTCTGATGGAGCTAGTACTAAAAAACAATTGTATTTGGTTTGAAGGGACAATTTATAGACAAACAAATTGAGTGACCATGGGGGGGGCCTCTTGCGTCCCCATCTTTGCCAACACAGTTTTAGCTTATTGGGAAAAACATTTTGTCTTTAAGTCTGGCTTTGAGAAGAGTTGAACACTTTATGGTTGCTTCTTGGATGATATTGTCATCTTATGGAATGATTCTGAATATATTAATGGCTCTTCTGAATTTTTGAAATTCACATTGAATACCTTGGTTGATACTGTATGCTATCTTGACATTGCACCGAAGAAAGATTACACCAACAAAAGATTTGTGTCTAATTTGTACAGGAAGGACACTTATTACAATTCCCTTCTGTTTTTGATAACTGTTACCCCCTACACCAGAAGAAAACCATAGTCAAAGGCTAGCTAGTGACATTAGCCAGAATGGTATCAGAGATGGAAGCTTTTCTGCTAGATACAGGGAAACTAAAGGACATGAAGTTGCGTAGGGGTACCCTAGGAAATTTTTGGAGGGAATATTTTGTGAAGTACTAGTAAAAAGAAGGAATGTTTTTTACAAATCATTGTTAGGTTCAGACGAAGGACTAGGGACCACCAAGGCACTGTTACAACAAGAGGTGCATCATTACATATAATTGTGATACAGAGGTTATTAGGGATATTATGATCAGCAAATGGAAACTGTTTGATGTCTGTAACTTTGACAAGAGATAAAACAGAGACATCCCCCATGTTTACCTTTAGAAGGGACCAAAGCTTTGCAGATTTACTGGAAAAGGGAATACTAGGGCCAAAAAACAAAAAAAATGGTAAAATGTTAAAGTGTGGTGGGTGTTCACAGTGTCCACAGATACTTGAAGTTAACAGAATCCATTTGGTCGGTTATGGGAATATTTTTAACCCCAAGAGATGCTGTTGTGATACTAATTAATGCTGTTTTGTGTCAGCAGTGTAACTCTTTTCACATTGGAAAAACAGAAAGATCATTAAAGGATAGAATATACAAACACATTAGGGACATTAAAAGTAAAAATCCCAACAATGCCCTCTGGAAACATATTTGCGACAAGTCAGTTCATTCCTTCAAATTCTTTATAATAGAGTTAATAGAAAGTGACCCTAGAGGAGGGCCTTGGAAAATTATGCTAGAATGCAATGAACTTGAATGGGAAGTTAGACCTAATGTCAATAGCCCACCTGGTTTAAACAATTCTTATCCATTGCCTCCCTGTTAAAAATGAGGATCTTACAAGATAAAATGTGTATTAAAGGAATCATTTATGACTGCATGCCTTGATATTTTTAAAAAAAATATGTATGTATTTTCTCAACACCTGCATTAACATTCTCACCATGTTTTCCATGAATTCAAGTTATGATACATTAAGTACTCTTATCGCTAGTTTTTATCTTATTCCATTAGGCAAGTATAATTATTTTTATTGCCTTTGTGAGTAGAGTTTTTAATTAGATGTTAGCATAAATATATTGCTCAAGACACGATCATTACACTCTGCTGAAGTACCATTGTACTGTTTTGGATTAAATTGCTTAGTGAGCAATGCTTTTTACTTTCTCCTTCTGATTTGGATTCCTGCAATTAATGTTCACATTTTTACTTCTACCTGCCTGTGTGGATTATTATTGAATAGGTACAACCACAGTGTTTTTTGGATGATTCTGGTTCTGGAACTGTGCTGTTTATTCCCCTCATGAGTTCATGTGGAGCACATTAAAGGAATGAAAAGAAGACAGACATCCACCACTGGCAGGACCTTTAATTCAATACAAATGTCAATGTCTGCTCATCACTATGCTCATTACCAAAAAACGCTAGAGTAACATAAACACGTCACTATGCTCATTACCAAAAAACGCCAGAGTAACATAAACACATGTCACTATGCTCATTACCAAAAAACGCTAGAGTAACATAAACACGTCACTATGCTCATTACCAAAAAACGCTAGAGTAATGTAAACACGTCACTATGCTCATTACCAAAAAACGCTAGAGTAACATAAACACATGTCACTATGCTCATTACCAAAAAACGCTAGAGTAACATAAACACGTCACTATGCTCATTACCAAAAAATGCTAGAGTAACATAAACACGTCACTATGCTCATTACCAAAAAACGCTACAGTAACATAAACACATGTCAGTATGCTCATTACCAAAAAATGCTAGAGTAACATAAACACATGTAATTACCGAGGCAGATTGTCAAGAAATTATAAATGGCATTCTGGGTGTCAGCATGAATGTATCAGTATGCATGATTGTTTATGAGCCATGTTTTCCCAGTCAACACCATGCTCTTTCAAAACATGCCAGTATGGAAAGGAAGTCATAGGCTGATATCTGAGCAAACATGCAGTGACACCTCTCTCACTACTGGCATTCCTAGGGTGGATGAGCAGGGTCACAATAAGTGACATGAACTAAGTTGGTGGAGGCAAAATGCCTGCATGCAGCTATGGACCATGAATGAAAGAATCTGACAGCACCCTAAGGTCAGTATATTACATGCTTGTTTTTTTGTATTTATACCCCCATGTGTATTCTGTGCAGCGTACTCATCTACTGCATGCCTTTAATTACAAAAATGTTTCTCATCAGCAGCACTGTTTAGGAGGTCTAATAACAGAGGTGCCAAACCTTGCTTGCTGACATAATAACTAGAACCTGTATGATGTGTATAAGCCTATACACACACACACACACACACACACACACACACACACACACACACACACACACACACATACACACACGCACACACACACACACACACACACACACACACACGCACATATATATATATAGAGAGAGAGAGAGAGAGATGGTTTGATAATTACAATATTGCATGACTGTCTACTGTAAATTTTAAAATTCCCATTTGGACAGCATCACATCAGTTCACGACTACATAACAGTCCTTTGCTTTCTATTTATAGCAGTCATGTGTTTCAGTGGTGACACTGCTGATGTCATGATTCACCACTATGTTCTAGAGATGCCTGTCAGTGAGATGTATGTGTCACCAATATCACAATGTTGCACAACCACCCTTGTAGTTATTCAATCGGAAGGAAATTTGTTTAATAGAAATACCAGTAGCAGTAGCTGAAAATAGTACACATCTGAATACATGATGTACTTTGTGCATTTTGACCAATCCGCACAACAGAGGGTCCTCCAGCAGCAAAGGGATTGATGGAAAAGCTATTCATGCATGTGTAATCTGGTCTGTCAGTCCTGTCCTGTAGTATTTGGTCTTTTTAGTGGACTTCTTGTTTGGCATGTTTGGTAGAAAATGGGACATTCAGAAATTGGTTGAGTTGATCTGAATGATATCTGGCACCTAATGGACACCATAGGCCTTACCATCAGCTGATAGTAGTAGGTTTCTGTGAACCATTGAATCCTTGCCAATAGTGTTGTAGATCAATCTGCAATTCAAGCCTGGAAGCCTCCTTCTTTTGCAGCCAGTAGCCACTGAAGATCCTTCAGATCCAGTGTCACCTTATCTGGCCACATGCTGCCAGGTATGTGGCCTTGTGACAGGACCTACTACAGTGCAGCAGACATCAGCTTTTATTGCAAACCACATTGTCTTGTGCTGCACCATTGCAGCTTCCACACCACATTAAAAAACCCATCCATTCCTAGAGGATTTTATAAGTACATAGTTCAAAACAACAGAACAGAACAAGCTCAACATATAAACAGGTAAGAGCTTTTAATCATTGACATAAATCACAGATAAGAACTTTTATTTATTGACATAAAGCATAGATAAGGACTTTTATTCATTGACTGTCAATGAATAAAAGTTCTTGTCTGTGCTTTATCTTGAGCTCATTCTGTTTGGCATCATGGACTACAAGTGTACACATAAGTGCACCGAGTGCTGTTGTGGCATACCACCTTCATTGTGTTTAAATAGGTTCATAGGTTCATAGGTTCATACTAGGCCTAGGGCATTTATAAGCCTAGCCAGAGTGTGTTTGGCTTTCGCCACCCATTTTAAATTAATTTTGCTATGCCTTTTTTTGAGGTTAGTATACTGTGCCTCTGTCTAACAGTGACACAGAAGTGATAGCCGGGGTAAACCTACGATCTCCCATCCACTCATCAAGATTCCTCTTGAAGAGAGTCAATGTGGGACTTTGCCTAACCTGGACTGGGATTTTATTCCAGAGTGAAGGGAGCCTCTGGGTTATGAATCTGTCCCTCCAGCATGTCCTATTTATTTCAGTGCTGAGGTTCAAGTCTCTCGAGCGTAGCTCGATGGGATTTGGATTTTCTGAGGTGCAGCATGTTCATTAATTCCGGGTTGGACATGGCTTTATACGTCAGGCACAGATCGCCTCTGAGCAGGCGGTATGCCACTGAGTAGAGCTGGAGTTTCTTTAACCGGGCAGCATATGGCATCTGTTTGAGCCCTTTGATCCTCTTGGTGAGGTACTTTTGGGGTCTTTCCAGTTGCTGCAGGTGTCTGGTAAGGTACATCCCAAAAGGGGCATTGTACTCAATTATGGGCCTGATGAGGGATGAGTAAAGAGGTACGATGACCTCCCCTGATCTAGATGTGAATCCCTTCATGATTAGGTGGGCTATATAAAATGTTTTTCTAACCACTTTGGCCACGTGGTTGTCAAATGAGAGATTGCTATCAAATGGTTCACAATCCATGAACACTCCTGTGTACTGTCACATACTGACCTACTTTTATGCACTGCATACATTTCCCATATCACACTTATTTAACTTCGCAATATACATTATGGAATACTATGGTCATGAATATTCTAGACTAATTTTAAAATACCACAAGGTAATTTGGCATAATTCACACAAGATGCAGAAAAAGTTAACAGAATGTTAATTATAATATAAATACTCAATATCATTCTTTATATCTTGAAGTATGTGCTGTACTCCATGTAAAAAGCAGTTTCACAAAATGTTAAATATGAAGCAAATAAAATGTGTTATAGTTAAATCTGTTTGTATGTATGTTAGAAATGTCAGAATACTTTATAGCTAAACATGTTAGTAAGTTTAGAATCTGCAAACACAGCTATACTCAGCACACAAAAAACATTTTGTAGATCACACTTACGGCTGAAAAGACACCCCCACGGATTCACAAAACCTCCGTGTAAGACTAAATAAGTCTTACTCGGAAACTGCAGTTGAACGGTATGACGTCAGCATGCCATGCATATTCATGAGGGCACACTGACTACACTTCAAGTCTAACATGGACCGTGCAGGAAGGCAGGGGGCGTGTCTGACTGCCGAGCAGTCCTAAGTGTCTGAATTGTGAAACGTCAACACACATGAGTGAGTCCGCTCAAATGGCAACATACCCAACACTGCACTCCCTCACATTGTAAACCCCCAGTAAAGTTATAAAATGTAAAATTTATTTTTTTTCTAATTCCCGATATAGCTGCCCGTATTTGCGTATGTTTGCGCAGATGTGCCCATAGCTTAGCTAGAGTTAGCAATGTCGACATTGAAGAGCATAATAACAAATGCTTATGTAAATCAATCGCAATAGCGTAGTGGTAGAGCCTTTGCACAAAGAGGAGGCATTCATGGTTCGAGTTCCACCACTCCCCTCTCTATTTTATGTTTTAAATTAGCATATGAAATAATTCCTGACATATATATGACTAAAAAATTACTAAAAAGCATTGAAATGGCCTATGTATCAGTGAACAAAATGTATATATAGAAATGTAAGAAGGATCTTGACATATAAATGCCCATAGCTAAGCAGCGCTTTATCCAGCACAATCTAGGGTAACGTGGAGCAACGTTGAGCAAAGTTGCCTAAACACAGCCACACCCCCTAGCCTGTCTGGACAGTAGTAAAATAAAATGCAATGACAAGTTTCGAAACCAGGACACTGTGCACCATAATTAAAGTACTGAACCACTTAGCCATGGCAGCTTAGGATAAACATCCACTGTTAACATACATATACTTATAAATGGTAGATTAACCATTGCTAAGCAGGTCTGCAGTCAGACGAGAATTTTCAAAAACGGCCAATCACAAAAAAGTGCGGGAAATGCGGCATATTTAAGCTCCAGAGGCGGGAATACTCGCCATAACTGATTGTAGCTCCCATCTGCAGTTAGAATGTCTGGTGCTGGAGAGGGTACTCACTTTCGAGCGCAACACTGGGGCATCGAGGAGTCAAAATACATGGTTTGGCTCCTTGCCCATCATCATGAGTCTCAACTCCTGCAGGACCAGTTACAAGGGACGGAGTATAAGGCAGAGGCTTGGAACCAGTTGGCTCATGATCTCAACGGTGCCACAGGCGTCCCTCGGACTGGTGAGCAGGTCTGTCACCACCATGCAGACCTGAAGAGATGGAAGCAGGACCTACTGAACCAATGGATCCAGGAGGCCCAGCATATGCAAGATGCCCCACTACTGAGTAGGTAGCCACAGAATGCAGTATGTAAGACATGCTAATATAGTCTAAATAATGGATAGGTATGTCTTAATATCCCTTCATTTATTTCACAGCTGCAGGTGTCCGTGCTGCGAATCAGCAAGCTTATGCAGATAGGCTGCTAAGGCTGTGCCACCAAGCAGGTTAGTAATTATTCTGAATGTATTGTTATATAATATATGTGAAAGAGCCTGAAAAAAGTGTCGTAGCCCAATAATACAGCTATAAATGCCCTGAATAATTTCTCTGCATGTACTGTTATATAACATAAGTCAGAGAGCCAGAAATAGAGTGCAGTAACCCATTAATAAAGGTAAAATAAGTCTGGAATACTATCTCTGCATGTACTGTCATATAAAATAAGTGAGCAAGCCTGAAAAAGAGTGTTGTAACCTATCAATAAAGGTATAATATGTCTTGAATAGGTCTTCCGTATGCACTGTAATATCAAATAAAGGAGAGAGCCTGTAGAAAAGAGTGTTTAATGTAATTAATAACGGTATAATACTTGGAGTGTGTCTGTGTCACTTACTTTGAAATGTTGTTGTACCCTTGCATTAAATAAATAGTACTGTTGTATTAAGTGTTGTCAACCCACAGTTGTGCAGTCCCATATAAAGTGGATGAAGGAAGTGCCAGTAGCTGTGAAGCATATATACAGTCCTCAACAGTTGGTAAATGGCTGGCATGCATAGGTAAATCTGGCACATGAGTAGCTTGTCAAGGTGTTCCCCAGAAATGTGAGTGTGCTACATGAAATGTAGGGTTCTGTAGAAATTTAACTGAAAATGTCACGTGAACACATCCAGATATGTAGATACCTAAATATAAAAATAAAATATAGCTATGTAGCAGTAACATCTGCATCTTGGACAGTTAGTATGTCAGATATAGGTCAGGTATATAATGAACTAGCCAAACCCATTACACAACGTAATGCATGTTGCCTAGTGTAATAATACATGTAGGGGATATATACCTGCAGTCAATAGGAATGTAGTGTAGAGTAAAAGTACTTATAAGATGTTAATGGAGGTTTCTTTTTACACCCTACTCTATGTGCATAAACAATGTAATTCCACACCTCAATGGGTATGTCTAATCTCAAAACATTTGTTGGGACATATGTCCTATTGTTCTATAAAAATGTGCAATTTTTTTGATGCATGTGAGCCTGCCCTCCTTCGCAGCCCCCAGCACAGCCACCCTCGGGGCTGTGAAGGTGCAGTGGTGACTGCCCATGGGTGGGGATCTCAGTCCCACTGTTACCATCTGTGGGCTCATGGGCATGCGATTTCCAAACATCCGTCCCCATCAATTGTGTTCACCCACCCATGTGTCATACTCTGCCCCTGTATGCATCTTGTTTGTCTTGTCAATTTACCTCCGCAACCTACCTCCCCAAATATACCTACTTCCTCTACCTCACATTTCACTCTCAACTGAAAAAAAAAAAAAAAGGGCAATTTGTACCCACAAAAAAATTACGCCCCATACATAGCTGCCCATTTCTCACACATGTCTGCTGGACATGTAAACTGATAATTAGAAATGGCAGTACAACATACTTTGTTGTCCTCACCCCTTTCTCAGGGGTGGAAGGTTTCAAATTTCACTCCAAATTTGTAACATATGCACAGCTGTTGCTGGTAAAGAAATGGGCAGCTATGGACCTTCCCTACACCCATCCTGCACATCCCGAACTGATTTCCCCACTGTCTTTCCCTCTTTGTGCCCCCTTTTTCACCACTTTCCTATCTTCCCATTTTCTTTTCTTTCAAAGAAATTAGCACGGGGGTTAGCGGGAGTAAGCACTTTTAAGCAGTAGTTAGCGGGTTTGAGTGAGTGTGCGCATGTGTGCTCTAAGCTTAGCATTGCTAAGCGTCACGCAAACTTGCGCAAACATGCTTACAACTGCTTAAAAGTGCCTTAATCACTCTGTATGTCAGGGCCCTTGTTCTGTTCAGCAGCAAAATAAAACACCTCTGTCAGTCTCAAACCCCAGAACTTGGACACACTTGCTGCATGAAGTACCACTAAGCCACAGCAGATATACAATAACTTGGTGCTGAAATAAATACATCATGCAAAACAATGAGTGAATGTAAATGAAAAATAGGAAGGCCATAACACAAAGCTTGTTCTGTGGATCTTTACCAGCAATTGTTGTGGAATTGCATTACATGACTGTGATAAGAGAAGCAGCCATTCTAGCAGCAAATAATGTTATTGAGGCACTTTACAACCCCCACACAGTATCATAGCAGGACAAACACTGGCATATCTGATTAGGGCAGAGGCCATACTTCCTGATTGTGAAACATATTTTAGCTGTGTCCCTCTGAATCCCTCTGAAAAGTACTGACGTTAGTCAGAGAGGTGGTGTATTACACAATGAATAATCATAATAATAACAGTAGACACCGCTTATACTTCATAAAAGGAGTACTAATCCATATGCACTGCTTCACTCAAGTCTACACTTACTGTCTCTATTAGTTGGAAGGTGTACCTCACTTTTAACTACCTATCCCTGACTCCAAGCAAATATGTATCTGAGTGTTTCATAGGCCTGGCAGAGGCACAAACACACAGGCATATCAGCTCATCTGCTGTTACACACTTTGCAAATAGCTTTGTGAGGACTTCCACAAGCATACCCTTATGTAGGAGTACAACACAGAAATACCAAAGAATCTAGCCTTGTACTGGTCGCAACTGACTGTAACAATGCCATTGTACCAGTGCTGAAAACACCCGTGGGTTGCATAGACAAAGAATAACAGGCTAACATCTGGCTACCATCTGGATAGGTTCACAGTTGGGAACTATGCAGACAGACCACCAGCCTTGATAAACCTACAGGTACACACCAATCAATTAAGTCCAGTAAGATAACACTCAAACAATAAGACATAATGCTCTTTGTATGTCTGCATCCCCCCCCCATATTTTAAATATACATGTGTTTAGGGTCAACCAAGGATGTAGGTAGGCATACTCAGCAGTGGAATTGTCCAGTTTACCTGAGACTCCTGTGCTAATGTCAACAATAAAAATACACAAACCCTGCAGAGATGAGTACATCAATATGCACAGTATAACAGTCCACAAACAGTTCATGTGTCAAAAGAATACTTCTCAAGAACTACTTTTGTATGGCAGTTAAATTACATAAGTAGAAAAGAAACTACATACTCAGATATATCTTGTGTAAGCATTTGTAGTGGTGAGTTAAACTCTACACTGATAGCTCTGTACTGGAAGTGGCAACAGTCAGGCCTGAGTACAACATGTACATCACTGTCTACACCTCTAGCTTCAGATATAAGAGGTATACCAACCTTCTGACTTAAACAACAGTGTCCACAGCAAACAAGCATGGGCCCCACTCTGGAAATCTGAAAGGGCTACGCCTACAAAACCTAGCAATTTATAGCATTGGGTTGCTATGACGGTGAGTACTGTAATTACCACACAGCAGGCTGTATGCATTTACCAAATGCTGGGCACCAATTGCTGCAGAGGTCATCACATGCACATGTGCAGATACCTATAAAAGCAGACTGTACTTGCTATCCCCACATGCAATCATTACATTGCACTTGATAAAGCATCACTGAACTTGTGGATGAGTAAAAACTAGTTATTACTTAATAACACAAAAGCGTAATTAAGTAAAAATACTTGAGTGAATCAGCAAACAAATATATTAATTAGGTAAAAAAAAACTTAATTAATAAGCAAAAGGAATTAAGTAGAAACAATCTTTACTTAAGTAACACCAAAAAAAAAAAAAAATTGTCAAAACATACACAGACGGACCTGAAAGTGACAAACAGGTATGTGACAGATATGTGATTACCGGCAAGTAGTAGATGTTTATGAAGAGTACTGTAAATACTTTGAAACATGCATATGCGGCAGCAGTAGGTATGTATGCACTGATGCCATGCATGACTACTGCCATGGACAAATTAGTGTGTAGCTGTGTGCAGTGGGACATAACTGTGACATATGTAGCTCAGCATTTAATGTCAAACATCCGATCATTTATTTATTTGATTTTATTTATTTTTTATTTTACATTTGTTGACCGGGCTAGTCTGGCTGGATACATGTCCATTTTCAGCAGAAGCCCGAGGAGAAAAGCTCCAATATATACTAGTAAATAACATTAAAACAGCCCAGTAAGAGACAAAATTATACGTATTTAAGGAACTATTTCAATATAGCATCGTAACAGTACAGAAGCATTTTAACAAAAGTAAAAAATACAGTGAGGATCCCTAATCCCATATTCTTTGCAGAAGCAGGAATAGTAAAAGAGAAAAAATAATAACACAAGATTCTATACAATATTTACAGTGTTAACAATTGTGATAAACATTTTGTGCCAGGGTACTAGTTTTAAGAAACAGATCTGCACAGCAGGGAGGAACATATAGGTTTAAATAAAAGGTGAGATGACAGGTTGCAGTAATATATCTAGTGTAAGGAGAAAGTGACTTTATAGGAAAAGTAGTATTCAAGTGGAAGCTAGGTAAGTTACAGGGGGGGGTAGTACTCGTGAGAGAGACAAGTAGAAGAGTAATGGAGAGAACTGTAAAGAAAGTTGGATGCAGAGGTCAGTCTGGATTAGAGCATGGGCATAGCCAGTAAGATTTGAAATAGTTCCTTAGTTGTTTCTTGAAAAGTTGTGATGAGCCTAAAGTAGTCAATTCTATGGGAAGTTTATTCCAGTAAGAGCCAACCACATTTGTGAACAAAGAGTCACCAGCTTTATTGTGTGATTTGAGAGTGGCTACTAGCAGTTTGTTAGCTGAGCGAAGGGAAGTAAGATGTAAGGGGCAACAAGGTTGTTAAGTATGGGTGTATTAGTAGGGTAATGGAGAATTTTATAGGTGATAACTAATTGATGTAGGAGAATAAGATTTTGAAGTTCAAGCCAGTCAAGCTTTTTGAGATTAACACAATAATGGGTACGAAATGGGGAACTTGTGGCAAACCTGGCAATGCTGTAGTAGGCTGTGGCAAGTTTCTGAAGGTTAGATTTTGAAAGGTTGATAAAAGATCGGGAGGCATACAATAATGTAGAGATGAGATGAGTTTGGGCTAGAGACACCCTGGTGGTTGCTATAAGAAAGGGCTTAAGTCTATAGAGGGCTCCTATCTTTTTATTAACAGTTTTGATGGTTAGGTCAATGTGGGAATCAAAGTTTAGTTGATTATCTATTGTAAAACCTAGTAGTTTAGTGGAACAATCAGGTGAAATGATAGTGCCATTATCAGACATAATAGAAAAGGAGAAGGGGGCAGACTTAAGGGTTGGAGAGAAAAGTAATAATTTGTTTTTATTTGGGATTAAGGAGTAGACAGATATGTTGGAACCAGTTTTCTGCTGCCGTAAAGATTTTTTGGGTGGAAGAGTGAAGTTCAGCTGGAGATGCAGCAGAACAGATGAGAGTTGAATCATCTGCATACTGAATACAAGAGGATGTTGGGAGTGAAGAAGACAGGTTATTTATAAATATGGAGAAGAGAAGGGGACCTAAGATAGATCCTTGGGGGACCCCATAGTGACTGGGAGCTGAGAGGATAATTGGCTGTCCCAAAGGACTGCCTGTTTTCTATCTTTCAAATATGAGTCAAACCAGTGCAAGGCCAGAGAGTCAAGTGCAAGAGATTTTAAAGTGTCAAGCAGAAGTTTATGGTTCACCATATCAAAGGCTTTAGAGAGGTCCAGAAATAAAGCATAGGAGAATAGGTTGTTATTTCGATTTTTGTTGATAGTGTCTGTGAAGGAGAGAAGAGCAGTGGAAGTGCTATGGAAAGGTCTAAAACCATGTTGGGAGTCAGCAAGTAGGCTATTATGTAAAAGATGATTTAAAAGTTGATGGTGTATACAACGTTCCATAATTTTAGCTAGTGGTGATAGTAAGGCTATAGGACGGAAATTAGACAGTTCATTCGTGTTTCCTCCTTTATGCAGTGGAATGATATGGGATACTTTCCAGAGGGAAAGAATAGCAGAATCAGTTATTGTTCTGTTTATTAAGATGGAGACTGGGTAAGCTAGTTCTGCTGCTGCTAGCTGGAAATATTCAGCTGGTAGTTGGTCGGCAGAAGGAGTGCATGGTTTAAGTTTTGAAAGTAACTTACGTATATAGGTTGTGGAGACTGTACCAAATTTTAGAGTGGAGGTGTTGTTATGAGGAGAGGTCTTTTGAAGGGAAGTGGGGGGAACCATGGTTTTTGCTAGAGAGATGACTGTTTCAGAGAAGAAGTTGTTGAACGTACTGGCTATTATATTGGGAGGGGTCTGGGCTAAGTTAGCTGGAGTAGGTGTTTTGGTATTCCCTGGATGGAGTAGTTTATTGATTCCTGACCAACATTTTTTGGGGTTATGATTTTGATTTTGTTGATACTGGAGGTAATTTTTTTTTATCAAGAAGGATCAGTTTTTTTGTAGTATTTCTAAGGTGTTTGAAGTTTTGATGGTCTTTTGGGTTTTTAGTAGTTCTCCATTTTGTCCATAGTTTGTTTCTTAATTGCATTGTTTGCTTGGTTTCTTTAGAAAGCCAAGGAGCAGCTTTGGATCCTATTCTAATTAAGCGAGAGGGGGTGTGATGCTCAAGTATTTGGAGGAATGTGTTGTTGAAAAGTGTAACTGCTTCATCAAGTGGGAGATGTTTAAGAGCTGACCAGTTACATTCTTTGAGTTCATTAAGGAAAATAGGAAGGTTAAAGTTTTTTTTGTTACGTATAGTACGATAGCTAGCCTGTTTGTGATTGTTATTTTTTTGTTTAGTGATATAGGTGAGAAGGTGGTCGCTGATATTGTCTGGGAGTATTCCAGTTTTATATGAGATGGGATTATTGTTGACCAATATCCAGTCCAAGATGGCTTGTTTATTGGTAGATTTGTGAATCCTAGTTGGGGAGTTTATGGTTTGTTGAAAGTTAAAGAGGTTGAGGTGATAGGTGGGTTTGGGGGATATGCAGGAGTTCCAATCAATATTAAAGTCTCCTAAGATTATGGTTTCTTGAGGAAAGGTAGAGGAGAGTCAGCTAAGGATGTTTTCAATTGTATTTAAGTTGCCAGGAAGGATATAGGAACATATTATATAAATGGCTTTGCTTTTATTTACTTGGAATTTGCTGCAGAGTATTTCAGCATTGGTGGGGGATGGAGGCAGGGAGTCAATTGAGGCCACCTACAGGTCAGATTTATAAAGTAAAGCAACTTCCCCACCCTTTTTGTTTAGATGATCTAGCCTTAAAATGCTGTAGCCAGGAGGAGTAATTTCATTGTCTTTGGTACCTGGTTTAAGCCAGGTTTCAGTAAGACAGAGGATATCAAATTAGTAGAGGTCAATTAAAGCATGGAGTTGTGTGATTTTATTGTTAATGATGCGAATATTTAGGTGTGCTATTGAAAGGGAGTTAGGAGAGAAAGGTGAACTTAAATTGTTAGTAGTTTGGTATGAGAGGGTGTGAAGGAGGGAATTATCTGGGCCAGGGTTGGGGTGAATATCCCCATGTAACAGTAAGAGTGTTTGTGGGAATGGAAATATTTTTGAGTTTTTAGAGGGTATTAGGTAATACTTTCTAGTTGTGTGATACCTGTTATGGAGTAGTCTGTGATAGTGAGGGGGAAGGTAAGGGCAGGATAATATGGGTGTGTTCAGCTAGAGGAAAGATAGAGCTTGTGTGTTTAGCTAAACTAGGCGATCTGCTAAGGGTATGGTGTTCGTAGGAAGTAAGGGTATAGTATAGAAGAAGGATATTAAGGAGTAGCAGTAAGTAGGGTAGTTTAAATGTGAAGGTCATAATGAGTATGGTAAGCTTAGCAAGGTTTGTAATTAGTAGTACTAGGATGGTAGGGAGTGGGGTGTGGCAGTAGGAGAGCTTGGAAGTGAAAATGAGGCAGGAAATATGATAGGCTGTGAATAAGTTGGGGGTGTGGCTGAGCAAGTATAAGATTAGGTCTACTGGGGGTGTGTGGGAATTGGGGGTAGGGTAGGGGAGCGGAGTGAGCCTGCAGGGTGAACAGAGCGGGAAGAGCCAGAGAGGGGACCAAGGCGCAGAAAACAATCAGTGAGAAGAGAAAGAAGCACTGGGGACAAGTGCAAGGTAAGAGTGGACTATAAGGTAAGGTACAGAGAGGAATATAGGTGGATTGGAAGAGATAAAATAATTATTTGGAAGCTAAGAGAGGTAGTAAAATTAGGGTGCAGTAGAAAAATAGAAAGGGGTTAAGACCAGAAAGATAACAGGAAAAACAAAACTCTAGTGTGAGGATTAGGGAGTATATATTTTTCTAGTAAATAGGATGCCACCTAGTGGCCATATTCAGAAATAACAAGAGACCGATCAAGCACAGAGCCGACTACTGGGCTATGGTGAGGTAGAGGAGAGTTATCCTAAGGAAAAAGGATGTAGAAAGAGGGTAAGAGAGGGTCACTTAACTGCTACTGGAGGGGGGGGGTAGGCTGCTGGTTAACTTGGGAGGGAAGTCAAATAACCTGGAGTCATATAAGTTAAAAATACATTAGCAGGACATACTTTCAAAAAAGGACTGTTCAATGTAGAAAGTCTTAGTGGGCAGGACAAACAAATCCTATTCAGGACTCTGTTCCTTAACTTAGATTCCACAGGGCCTCTTAAGAATGGATAAAGGCAGGAACTCAGGTACACAGGACTGGTAAAATATAAGGAAGAGAGAGAGAACAAATAAGTAAATTCAACTGACAAGGGGTGTAGATAAGAGACAACCAAACATAGTACTTTAGATTCTAAGTCTAAAGACAGAACAAATGATTGACCCCAGCAAGCACACCAGAGAAGGGTTAATACAGAGCAGCAACATACAATCAGATGCAATTATTTACAAATTGTCTGTTTAGGTACATCATAAGTGAGGAAAATGATTCCCTCTATGCAGCTATTTGATCCTGTAAGCCTTACTCTCCGTAGCAGGAATACCAAGACTATGCAGTTACAGCAAATCTAGACAATTTAGCAATAACCCCACAGGATAGAGTACAGGTTAGCATTCATATTAAACAGCGGGGTTGGACTAATGAACAATTACAACACTATTGCCTTACTGTAATAATGTTTGAAAAAGGGTCTTAGATCCCAATAGTGACAACATTCGAGTGCAAATGCAAATGTCATCTATGTTCTGTACAGTACTGTGTATAATGGCTGTCTGGGGGAGTAGTGCAAACAGCTATATAAACCTGTATGTGATAGAATAACACATGCATGATAGTCATATAATGTGTAGCTTAGCATTGGCAACTGCTGTACCAGGCTAGTATAGTAATGTAGCATTAGCAGCTATAAATACTCCCTGTAATATTACTGTTATGCACACATGTGACAACTGTTCATGTTATAGCAAGGCCCAACAGGTCATCTGTGAGGTCTATAGACGTACAACAGTGTGTACCTTGTGTGTGTATGGCACACATATATGTAGAGATATTTATGTGTCAGATATATTAGCATCTTAACATGTGCATAGAGCAAGGTACATACTGCAACTGTTTGTGAAGGGTGGACATATATATGTTGGTGAAGGTTGTTATGTGCATATTTTCATGTAGGTTGTAGTGTGTGGCAAACAAGACAGCATACAGTGCTTGTATATGACATGTGGTGTTTAAAAGCTGTGCGTATGATTTGCTAGGTTTATAGTCTTCCAGACAGGGAGTCCTGCTAAAGATACATGGCCTGAGAATACCCTCAATGCATTCTGCACAAGACTGTGCAAAATTATTACATAACTGTATCTCTCTCAACCCTTGCATAATTGATATTCCCACCATGAAAGGTGGACTGTATATGTGCCTACATGTAAATCTATATGTACAACAATGGATGTTTATATGCACGCTCAAGCTCAATATTGTAAATGTATTGCCATCCCTTTTGTTAAAAACCCTGTACCCATGAACTACCACATAGGTGGTAGTCTACTTAACACCAAAAGTGTGATAAGAGACCACGGGACACAGGTGAACAGTAGTGTCCCTTTTGATAATCACAGTGCCACATTAGTCATGTAAACTGTGTATGGTCCACATGTCATCACAAAAGGTGTGTCATCCATGGAATGAGAGGTCAGTGTTCCACTCTACTCATCAGTCATAAAACCCATCATAGAGTACAATGGACCTTTTGGTATGTACCTCAGAAGACATCTACAGCAACTGTAGACGCCAGGCACAAACACCACAAAGAGTATTACCAGACTCAACAGATGCCCTATGCAGACTGTCTTCCAAAACCACAGCTACACTGTGTCGCATACCGCCCACCCAGAGCCAACCTCTGCCTAACATACAAAGCTATGCCAAACCCACAGGTGTTGGACATGCTCCATGTCAACAGATCAAAATCCCTACAAGATACACACTGTACTGATCTAAACCTTGTAACGTCAAAAAGCAGAACATGCTGCAGTGGTACATTCTCATCTCAGACACATACCATACCCTGGAACTAACTACCTATCAATAGCAAAGAAAGGTCCTCATTAGCAGTCGTCATGAATAATCATGATGAATGGATGTGAGATAGGAAATACAACCTGGGAATCACCTCTGTGGCTCTGCATGACATGGGCACATGAACGTAAATTATATGGGTGTTGAAGGGCAGGGTCCCATATAGCTAGGCTTCTATAGGCCCTACGCCTAATAGCCTATGAGCTACCTGTGACCTGATACACACACGCATGTACATGTTGCATAAATTGCTATGTGAGGTTGACTGAGTGTGATGGTGAATGTGTAGGTGAATGTGTCAACGTTGTGTATATGTGTGATAGCCTAGTGGGAAAATGTTTATATCATGGTATGTAGTGTTCTAGCTCTGATCCCCGCAAAAGATATGTATGCTATTGCTAGGCAGCAAAAACAGTATGGTATACGGTGTGACATAGTCCCATGGTGTTGACTGGAGTGTGCCATTGTAGGCTAAAGCAGTACATGTATGCACATTGATTGTTAACACTACTGAATACAAATCCCGTATGAACTGTAGTACTACCTGAAGCTGTAGGCCTAAACAGCACAGTATGGTGTATATCCACATTGCTTGGAAACACTATTTTGTTTGATACCTGTAGTCCTCACACATTACATACCTCAGGCATAAAGTTTTATAAGTGCTGACACACAGTACTGTATGGTACACAGGTAAAGCTCATCTGGGATGCCATACCTTTGTGTCTTGTAGGTATGTCTGATATGTGTGTGGGTATGCCTGTAACATGGCCTCGGTCGTATGTGTGTTACAGGATATAAGTGCATATCTAGCAACATGTATAGTGTCGTACAGCAGTATGCCACCTATATTAATGAATGTGCACATATGTTACTTAGGGGTTTGCTATCAACAAGTAGTGTGGTGTACTGATAGTACTGTAACTGTACTTTACAATCATTTCAATGGATGACAAATTTCTGTATGCATTAGCTTCATATATACCTCCAGTGGCTAGGTGGTGCATTTTGTCACATACGGTGTGCCATGTGCTGTTATATAGTCTTACATACTGGTTTCACTTTGTTGCTGTGCAGAACATGCTTTAATATATAGAATGTGCCAGGCACTGTCAGGCAGTTGTGGGCTGAGCACTGATGTGTGGTAATAAAAGTGTGTATCTACTGACAGCAAATAGGTTGCTATATATGGCATTTCATTGATATCTGTACTTTAGAATGTTAAGTGTGCCACAAGACTTGCTCACAATAATTGTTTTCTTTTCTTCCAGGGACATGTCTCATCATCGCAACCCTACCTATTCCCCTGAAGAGGAGGAAATAATTATATCCACACTATTACAACATCACACCCTGCTGTTCTCCAGAACCAGCCAGGACCAGCATGAGCACACTGCACTGTGGCAGGATGTTGTCCGTCGGGTTAATGATATAGGCATGCATAACCGGACTTATGAGCAGGTATGCCATTACTGCAGTGATTTAATCAGACACGTCCGGCAGCATGCCTCCGATGTCCGCAGACAACAGCTTGCCACAGGTGGTGGAGCAGCATTACATCCACCCCTCACCAGAGTGGAAGAGCTGCTCCTCAGCGTGGTGTCTCCTGGCCAACCACTACAACAAACATGTGTCATCATGGAGGCCGGAGTCACCCAGCAAGTTGACTCGGAGCGTGCAGGTAACATGCCATATCTGTAGACTACTGTTAGCTCGATTGTTAGTACATGCATATGTCAGATGTGTACTGTGTATTTGGAAGATGTGGAGCCTGGTGTTGTGCAATACTGATAATTTGGAACATAATCTGTATGCCTGTGACTGTCAACCATTGTACTACTGTAAAATTGCAAAGTCACAGCAGCAATGCCACAGTTGTTGACACTGACAAACTGTCACATATCTTTGTAGGTCCCTCTAGTGTGACAGCAAGACAGCAGACCCATGCTGGTGAGTGTTCTACATTTAATATGGCAAATAACATGTGCATGTCATAGGTGAGTTTTAGGCCATATACACATGTACAACACCTACACATAATGCATGCTCTGCAAGTTTTTTGTGGGACTATGCACATCCCAGTAGCATGAGTGGCTGCCTCAAACACATGCTATACACAGAGCATCCCAAAGAATTGTGGTACACTGTAGTGGACATTGTATAGGCAGAGTCACTACACATGCACACAACATACACCACCTTGTCATACGCAGTACGTGTTAATATAATACACATGGCATATGTAGATACCTGCTGTAAGGTCAGACTCCAATATCCCAAATGTCATCCACACAGCACACATACTATACCTGAGGGGTAGAGGCCTATCATGGGGCGGTGCAAAATTCTTCAACAAATAAGACATTCATGTTAGGCAATGCCCCCTATTGAACACCTTACATACCCATGTAACAACTGCCTGTGAAATGGTTAATGTAGCCACAGTGCTGCAGTTCAGGTACAGCAAGATAGTTGCCAGTGTGGCACACATTAGTGGCCTTGAGTGACCACATGATGCTGCCTGATGATGGCTCATGGTACTACACTACATCCAGTTACAGTAACTACAGTACAACACATAGCATTCATTGTTATACACCTGACAGTTGTGTGCATCCAGCCATGTATGTATACCTGTGAGTGATGGTGCACAGGACATTGAAAAGCATTTAATACTTGCACAGCAATGTTGTGTCCATGTACACATTGTGTTCCAGGGTGAGGCCAATCATTGAACAACACACATGCATCAAACACATGTATACTGTTATTAACAAGGACTCTCTACACTCACACTGCATGCTGTTGAGCAACACACATCTTGCATGCTGACATGTGTGATAGGACTCTTTGGCTTCTGATACTGTACTCCACCATCAACCACTAATGGGTATGTTCTGGATTGCTGTTGGCGTGTGTGTGTGTGTGTGTGTGTGTGTGTGTGTGTGTGTGTGTGTGTGTGTGTGTGTGTGTGTGTGTGTGTGTGTGTGTGTGTGTCTACTTTAGTGAGTAGTGTGTTTGTGTTCATGTGTGCATGTGTTCATGTGTTCATGTGTGCATGTGTGCATGTGTTCATGTGTGCATGTGTGCATGTGTGCATGTGTTCATGTGTTCATGTGTGCATGTGTGCGTGTGTTCATGTGTGCATGTGTTCATGTGTTCCTGTGTGCATGTGTGCATGTGTGCTAACATCATGTACAGATTGTAAAGTGTGTTTCCTGTCTCCCTCTCACAGGTGCTGAGGTTGTGTTGGTTGAGTGCAGCAGGGAGCCTGAAGACACTGCCACAAATAGTGGAGATGATGAAACATGTGTTGTGGCACAGGCAGGTTTGACAGGGTCTGTCGTTGTTCAACCAATCGACAGTACACAGCTTTCCACACCATCTATGCGCACATTCATACTGCCAATACATCCCTCATCACCAATGGCCTTAGCTGAGGGACAGCATACAGTAGGCATTGACCAGGATAGTGTGGTATCTATGGCACATGCAACCCCTCACAGCAGCCATACCCAGATTCCTGGAATGGTACCACATAGGCGGATGTCCAGGGGTTCTCGTGGGAGCACTGCTGGTCGTAATGCCCCTGGCAGATGTGCCCCCACAGGTCTTACAACCTCAGGTATGTTCCGGGCTGTAATGCAGGCACAGGCATGTATGGAACGGTACACAAGACAGGGACTGAGGGCGCAGAAGGCCCATAACACCGCTATCAATGACAGTATCCAAGACCTTGCCAGTGCAGTGCGTCACTACACCAAGGTCATTGATAGATGTTGGGGGAGACATTAGATGTCCTCTGCATTGTCATGTCCATGTGCCAGGACAGTGCAGGATGGCCAAGACGTCGACATGGACGTATGCCAGCAACATCATCCGCTGGCAGTCATCACGGATGACACACAAGTCACAGCCGCTCCCGTAATGGCAGTACCAGCCCCAGCAATGTTGGAGCAGGGCTGTCAATAGACCATCATAGAAGACCACGTGCACATGGCTCTGGCCAGTCCCAGCAGGGACATGGGTCCAGACGACATCCCTATGCCTCTGATGATAGTACCCAGTCTGGCTTAGTACCCGATACTGTCCATTGCACCCCTGCCAGGCACAGGTACTCTGTCTGTGGCCAGAGATGGTGATCTGTACAGCCTGGCAGGTACAGTCTGTGGCTGTCCCACAACCTCCCGTATATGGCAGCCACATGGTGGAACTGTGTGCATGCAGATACACACACATAACACAAACACCTAGGGCTAACACATACACACACACATTACATCAACATTGACCCATGCTGTACTGTTGTCCCTCACACACACACACACACACACACACACACACACACACACACACACACACACACATACATGTCGATTGGATGGGTCAATGTCGGGCTCTGGCAAACCAACAACACACCCTGTACATATGATGAAACTGAGCCACCTCCTGTCATCTGTAACACTGATGCAGGAACAGGCTAACATGGTGCTGATGCACAGGGTGACTTTATAGCAGTGTGGCAATGTTAGCATGTTGTCAACAGTACAGTGTAATGATATCCCTCTAGGTGTATCTGAGCAGGCATGATACATTAAAGCTATGATTATCGATGTAATATTGTTTTACAACAGTGTTAATTGCAAAAATGTATTGTCCGGCCATGTGCCACATGGCTGATGCGTGTATAGTTTTGGCAGCATGTGTTGGTGAGTGGACAGTACTTGTGTGATGTGTGCAGTACAGATTTGCAGGTGTACATTTGTGAACATGGTGGAGGTGCACTGTCATCATGTGCGTGCATAGTGGACACATGGGAAGGGTGACATGCCCTGTATTACACAGTGTCAAGACTTCATTGTTTCTATTGGTGGCCAGTATGCATTTTAATACACATATGTTTCAACTTGGGTACACATGTGTGTATGACATGGTTTGACACTATGCTGTGGGTGATACTGTTACTATCTGTCATTGGTTTGCATTCTGGTAGTGTACACAACCTCAACAGCCTGACTATGACCAATCGTTAGATGATGTCTTGACAATTGACACACAGATGTAGGAAACCCAGTAGCATTTGGATCCGTCCGGTACTATACTATACCAGTAACCAGTGGTATTGACTGCCACCTATTCCTGGGACCACTCCTGTTTGGCATATAGCCCTCTTAGGTACAAGCAAACACACTAGGGATATGTCCGTCCACATCTGGAAATGCATACAGTGGCCTACAATGCATTCTCCAGATGAGACACTTATCCTCCACAAGGGTATCATACAGACAGATACCTGTTGTCCAACCCATGCTGTAAAGCTGTAAGCCAAATATAGCATAGTCATCCACATTTATTAAACATAGTATCCCAACAGTACCACATAGGTAGTAGACCCAAACATGTAGAACGGGTACTAATGTGTACATACAATCAAGTGTTATGTCCTTTGGTATTCACATTTCCATAGGTATTCTGAAGTCCCTCTGTGTATCACATAACCAATAAGGGGTCTGTATGCATATCCACAAAGTTGTTGTACACCTATAATGAATGTCCATTATTGACAGACTTTGTTGTTTGAACATGTCTGAAATATACCCAAGGCATGAACCCTCACTCACACTATTTGATAGAAACTGTCATGGGTGTGTGTGACACAGATGACCTAGGCCACAAATCACTACAGTGGCTGGCCTTGTCACAAACATACATATGTGACCGAAGGTCTGAGAAGCAGCAGCACAATCTGTCATAGGTAACAGATGTATTCATGTAGAAAGCAGGCTTCACACCTATGAACTAATTGAGGTCACATGTACATATATGTATTTGCCACACAGATACCTGAAGTGTGCAATGCACATACTGTTGTTATACTGATATGTCATACAGTAGTAAAAGCTAAACACACAACACATTGACCAACAGTATCACACACACACACACACTCAGCAATTGCAGGATTCAAACCCCTACCTAGCTATGTTAGGATACTAGCGAGACACGCATTAACACAATGCGCTATATGCTTTACTGGGAGTTTTCATTTCCACTGCTATATTTGTAGGATGCTGACATCATCAGATTTGCCAAACAGGAATGTAACACTTTTAAGGTGTTTTCCTAGTCTCCAAAAAGGGCAATACTCTCAGAGGAAATCACACAGAAACATACACACACCCACACTCAGCAATTGCAGGATTCAGGCCCCTACCTAACTATGTTATGATACTAGAGAGATATGCATTAACACGATGTGCTATATGCTTTACTGGGAGTTTTCATTTCCACTGCTATATTTGTAGGATGCTGACATCATCAGACTTGCCAAACAGGAATGTAACACTTTTAAGGTGTTTTCCTAGTCTCAAGAAAGGGCAATACTCTGAAAGGAAATCACACAGAAACATACACCCCCACCCCCCCCACACACACACACACTCAGCAATCAAACCCCTACCTATATTATGATAGTAGAGAGATATGCATTAACGCTGCACGCTATATGCTTTACTGGGAGTTTTCATTTCCACTGCTATATTTGTAGGATGCTGACATCATCAGACTTGCCAAACAGGAATATAACACTTTTAAGGTGTTTGCCTAGTCAACAAAAGGGCAATACTGTCAGAGGAAATCACATAAAAACATACACACACACTCAGCAATTGCAGAATTCAAACCCCTATCTAACTATGTTATAATACTGCAGAGATACGCATTAACACAATGCGCTATATGCTTTACTGGGCATTTTCATTTCCACTGCTATATTTGTGGGATGCTGACATCATCAGACTAGACATGGTAATGTGTGTGCACTTAATTTTATGCAATCCCAGGACTGAGATATGGGGGACAGCAGGTGTTACCAGCTTGAACAGGACTCCACAATTCTTACCTTGTGTGATCTATCTGTGGCCCAGTTGCCAATCCATCTGATGACAATACATATTTATGCACAGGTTATTGATTTTGTGGATACGACTTGTGTCTGGGATGTTGGAAAAGGCCTATTCAAAGTGTATGTGGGACGTGTGTAGCTCATTTCATTGATGTATGTCCTGGGTGGGTGCCTTGCAAACGGTCTAGCAGGTTTGGGAAACATGATCTGCCCATGAACAGGCAAAAGTTGGTAGGGTTGTGTGTTTATAGGTTTCCAATAGCTCTGTTTCTGACTTCAATCATGATGGACTCCATGGCCTTGCAGATCAAACTTCATCGGCTTAAAAGGCTATAGTTTTCATGGTCTGTTGTGCACCAACACTTGTGTAGTGTGCCATATGTTGCTGTAACCCATTCAACAGTTTCATATCCTGTAGAGAGGGTGAGGCTCAACAGACTGTTCATGTGCAGGCTCTGTTTGTTCTGCAGTTCACTTATGACACATATCGGGGCACAATGTAATCTAATTGATGCCATGTTTTCAGCTTTAGAAGGAGCTGTTTACCCATTCTACATGTGATATCTACTGGTATGATGATAGGGCCTTTTGTCAGTGGGAGGTGGGTATGTATGTATGGGCCTGTCTGACAGGATATTGGCATTGTCAGTCATTTACAGTTGGCCCTGACTCAGGACATATATGAGTGTACATTGCTATTTATGACATAGCTAAAGGAAATGTCATGGTTCCATGACCTGGATTGGATAGTGTTTGCAGTGCACATTGTTTATTGATGATACTGATTTCGGTTTTTTTTTTTCTTTGCTTTTCAACTTTCTATGAACAACCTAAGTATCTGTAGTACATATTTGATTATGACAGGGTTCCAATATATTATATATGTGTCTGTTGTCATATCACTGTGTGCACAAGTCAAGATTGGTGAATTGTGAGAGGTTCCTGGGTTAACACATGCAACTGCCTGATATGTGTGGCTCACTGCTGTACTCAGACATAGCCTAAGTGTGTGAGCATGCCCAATTTGGCCTTTCAGTATGTTGTTGCTTTACATTTGCCTCATTTATTCAAGTGTGTGAGCATGCCCAGTGTGAACTTTCAGTATGTTGCTGTGTGAAGTCCACTACATTTGTTTGCACAATATTAACATTTATACTATATGTGTGTTGTAAATCGAGTTGTATTTTTACTGCAGGGCTCAGCTTTGTGTCATAACTCTACAGGGATTATGCTGTGCCTGCGGGGTTTCCATGAGACACTTTGCATAGACTTATCAACATTTATTCATACAGGCTGACAAGTGAAATACTGTCATGGTTTAGTGGTTCAGTACTGTGACTATAGTGCACAGTATCCTGGTTTCAAGGACTGTCACTGCTTCATATTTTCATACTGGGCAGACCAGACTGCTTAAGGAACAGTAAAGCAAATATGACCTTGTTTACCTGCTTTTGCTCAACTATGCCCAACTTTGACCAAACTTGCACAACATTGCTCAACGTTAACCAACATTGCTGAACGCTGCCCAATATTGCTCAACATTGCCCAAAGTTGTGCTACTTAGTGTGTGCAATTTTGTTTACATATACTAAATAGTGGTAAAAGCTGTTTAGCACTGCTTTATATTGCTTAACACATGGCAATCATGCCTCAGGTGGTGCTGCAGGGCTGCCTATGTCGGATGCACATAATACACTCCCTATACATGTTTGAAAACAGGTAGTGTCAAGTTAGGCATCCCTTTTACTATATGTGCGAGTCAGAGAGAGGTATCATTTCCAGGGTCCCTACTGAGCCAGTGTATATGCTATGCATTGCCTCTTTGCCAAGGCCAAAGCATACTGGGCATGCCTCCTTCTGCCTACTGGGGCAGGCTCAGGTTGTTCCTCCTCCAAGTCATGCTCTGCCTGTGATGGCCTTGGCAATGGTGGGGGGCTTTTTGGCCCTGGCCTATGCTGCTCCTGCTGCAGCTGTTTTCACAGGATCATATTATGTAGCATAGCACATACCATGACTATTTGGGTACATGTAGTTGGTGAGTACTGCAAGGCTCCACCAGATGTGTCCAGGCACCGGAACCGTGACTTGAGCAGCCCAAACACATGCTCTATTACATTTTGTGTTTGTGCGTGTGCCTCATTATGGCGTTCCTGTTCAGATGTGTGTGCATTTCTGATGGGTGTCAAAAGCCACGGCTCCAGTGCATATCCAGCATCCCCCACTAGGTGACCATGAGGGATGTCCCCACTGGCAAATGTCTGGTACAGCTGTGTCAGATGCCAGATATGGGAATCATGGTAGCTTCCAGGGCAGCCAGCACACACATTCATTATTATGCCCTGGGCATCACACACAACCTGGCAGTTGATGGAGGGGAAACCCTTGTGGTTAAAGTAGACCCTACCCCGCTCACCAGCTGGTGCTTTGATGCATATGTGTGTGCAGTCTATTGCACCCACTACCCAGGGTATTCTGCTATTTGCTGGAAAAGACGCATATTGCTGGCCAATACCTCACGGGAATTGGGGAAATATACATGATCACCGACATGTGCTGACATGGCATTCAGGAACTGGTGCAGTACCCTGGATGCTGATGCCTGTGAAATCCCCATCATATCACCAGTTGGTGTCCGGAAGGTACCTGTTGCTAGTATTCTTAGGCCAACACATACCTTGGTTTCCACTGGGATGGGTTCCCCTCTGTTGGTTCTGTGTGTGAGGCATGGCCTGCACAGCTCAACAATTTACTGCATGAGGTCTCTGTCCACTCTATAGTGCTCCACTATCTCCAGCTCATGTAGCCCCTGGTAGGTTACCCTGGGCCTGTACACTCTTCTCTGTCTCCTCACTGTGGGTTGCTCAGCAGCATTCGCATTGTCACCACCTTCAGCATGTTGCATATGTTGCCTTATAACAGCAATGGCAGCCCCTAACATTTCTTTGTCTCAGTAAAGCTTTTTCAGTTTTTACTTCTATTAGCTTACTGCAGTGTTGCAGTGTCTCTGAGAAAAACATAGTGGAAAGTTGTTTGCAGAGTTTTAGGTGCTGGGCTGGGCTAGTGTACTGCCTGTGTAATTGGCTGATTCTGATTGTTTTCACCTGCTAGCTCTGCTACTTCTCCATGGTTAACTTCCTACTATTTGTTGTGCTTCCTTTTCCCTTTCTGTTTCCACAGGGGGCAGCACCACGCAAACAAGCGCAAACACGCTCACACCAGCTCACACGCGCGCACACATGCTTACATGGCCTAACACTTGCTGACTCCGGCTTAAACACGCACACACAGGCGCAAACGCGCTTACACAGGTTTCAACGAACTTACACTTGCTTACTCTGGCTTAAACGCGCACACACAGGTGCACACGCACGCCCACAGTCTTACTCAGTTTTACAGGCATGCACACGAGTGCGTACATGTTGCAGGCACTTCTACAAGAAACTTTAGTGTTGTCCACAGCATACACCTTCAATTTCTTGCCTTTAGCTAGGATACCTGTTGACACGCCTCTTCCAGTGATGGGTTACTGACAGCAAACACATGCCACTCTGCTCCAATGAGCTTACATTATTTCATACATACCCCCCTCATGATGTCACCTATCTTCTACTCTGATACTCCCCTTATCCTACTCTTACACTCCACGGACTTTGCTCATATGCCATATGAAATTGGGATTCACTATCCTTACCCTCATTTGCATAGGATTGCCTACTAATGCTTGGTTACATCTCTTAGACTGAGCTTCCCCCCTTAGCAACCTCTACTCAGTAGACATGTTGTCTTCAGCCTGCCATTCACTTGCATGGCAGATGTATATTTATAATAAAATGCCTATTTTTGGCTTTTATTTATTTATTTATTTTTTGGTTTTTACAGCGCAGCACTTTTGTGCGACGCTGCGCTACGCTTAAACTTTGGAGATCGAGGTAAAAAATTAAATTATTAATTTTTTTTTTTGCAACGGATAGAATTGCCAATGGCCGTATATTTGGCCATTGGCATGCTTCCTCAACTAGATGTCACGGCTCCGTTTTGCTATTTGCAGAACGGTAGTCAGTTGACAATGGAGTACATTTCTGCAAATAACACTACTCTTACTCGGACAGGTTAGGGTTTCCTGGATCGCAAATTTACCTCATTTGCATAAATTTCAACAGCAAATGAGGTAATTTGCATAACCTAGCCCTGTCCGTGTAAGAGGAGTTTTAGGAGCTCTCTTGCACGCCCCTGCTGGCTGTTCCTGGATCGCTCGGCAGACATGTTGGCTGCATAGAGTCTTACTCTACTCTTAGACTCCGTGCAAGCCTTTGTGAATCTGGCCCATCAATAAAATATTGACCTGCAACGAACATTGGTAAAAATGATGCGCATTAATGTGTAGAAAATGTTGCCACCTTTATTTATTTAATACATGATAACATAAATTTATAAAACATTTTCAGTATGATGGATTGGAATGCAATCACTCAGAAAGCACTATTGCAATTGCAAATGATAACATGCATTTGCATTGACACTGATAAAAACAGTATTTTACTGGAGGCTAAGCCCTTCTACACCATTAACATGGAGGGCAATCTGCCTAACCCTTTCAGTAATAATACCAACTCTATATTCACATAAAATTTGGACAGGAGGATTTCCTAATTACAATGCACTACATTCTCAAGGAATGACTGTTTTCACTCCAGTAAGACTAAACAAGTAATTTTTGAAGAACTACAGATTAAAGAACTACTAGTAGCCTCTTAAGACATCAACTTGCATATCAATTGCAATGAATCACAAATATTTTGACAGTTTTTCTTCACATGAACTTATGCAAAAATGTGTTTGTGCGCATCTGTGTTTGTGCATCTATATGTATATGTATATATATATATATATATATATATATATATATATATATATATAAGAGTGTGTGTGTGTGTGTGTGTGTAGGTGTGTGTGTGTCTGTATGTATGTATGTATATATATATATATATATATATATATATATATATATATATGGTTTACACTGAGATTTGCAAACTGCAGTCAATTGAGAGTGACAACGTCGACTTGCAGTTTGCAAAGAGGCAGTTGAGTGAACCCAAATACATTGACTATACTACATCGAATGGGTAGTGTGCTTTGATTATTTGCGTTCGGAATTTTGAGTGGAGATCCTAGTTCATTGAGGAACAGGGAATTAACCCATTTCCTCACTGTAGTGCAATCTCCAAGTTGGTGTATATAACTTGCAGCCCCACTGCAAAATAGTACAATTAATGTACCGTTGACTGTAGAGTGTAATGGTACATTAATGTGCATAGCATGGGTGACTGACTTCACCTCCTGCTATGTCTAATACATCGAACTGCAGATGTTGATGTATTCATTTTCACCTTGGTTTATTTTTTGACATTCTTAATTCAGCATTTCAGGTTAACATTCTGAACAGTCGACCGAAGTGAATTTGGAATGCCAGTAGTAAACCTATATATACATTTATGTGGCCTATATAATTTCAGAGAAAATTCAGTTCAGCAAATGGCATTTTTGGTTCACTTACATAGAGCGTGCTGTTCATCGAACTGTTCATATTGAGATTGCGGTACAGTGAGGATCGGAAAATTTGCCCTTTCCCCACTGTAGTACTATGTCGGAGTTGGTATATATTGTTAGCAGGGGATGTGAGGGGCGCAGCCCCCCACAAGAGCAGATTTCAATGAATGGCATCTCTAATGATATGCACCTTGTTGAACTGTGACTTCACTGAAATGATATAGATCCATATATATGAGTATTTATAGTGTGTCACTGTGTATGTGTGTGTGTAAGATGGAATTAAAAATAATTACTATCAAGTGGGTTTAAAATAAAATATAATGTTTAATGAAAAAAAGCTTCAGAAATGCAAATAGCAGGTTTATTCTTATGCTGTTAAATGGAAACAAATGCAGCAAAGGGGCACTACAACTCACTCCAGCAAAATACCACAGGCTTTTCTAAACCCACAAAGAACTTTAGAAACAAGCATAGTAAGTGTTGACATCTCACAGGAAAGACTGTGGAATATTATACACAATTTGAAGCTAACTGCACTTAACGTGAATAATGAAAGCTGATATAATTATAGTAATTAGTACAGGCAGAGTAGAATTCATTGCTACAAAATGTGAATTAAAATCAGAAACTTGACTGATCAATAACGATTTTAAAGGGGAACCTTAGATAAAAGTAAAAGTCAACAGAAAAATAGGTTTTACTGTTTATGCCATTATATCTGGGATGTGAAGGCAGAAATTTTACAAAATGCTGCTATTTTTACATAAATTGCTAAGCGGTATTCCAGACTTCCAGATTCCCTGAAAATATGTTCTTTTTTTATAGGTTCCTAGGTTCATATGTGTTTACTAGGCTAATGATCACAAAGGCCTTTTTAAGCTTAGCCATGGATCCCAAATCTCTGACAAGTTCTGGTACCCTTGATAAGTGTAAGCAGGGGCTTGGGAGGTGAAACATTTGCAAGCAGGATCATGGGATATGAACTATTTACAGGCTGCCTGTGTCCATTAGAGATATAGGTGCCAAACCAGGGATGAATTTCCTGTTTCCTTTCCAACTGTCCAAGTGATACTTGAATTGCATTAGACATGAACTTGGCTTCACATGGATAGGGAGCCTGTTCCAGGGAAAGGGTAGTCTCTGGGATACATACCTGTCTGTCCAGTATGTTCTATTTATATCACAGAAAAGGTTTAAGTCTTTAGAATGGGTAATTCTGATGCTGTTTGTTTTGTGGATATGCAGGAGGTCCATCACAGAGGTGTCTGATAATGCCTTGTATGCCAGACATAGATCTCCCCTCAACAGCCTGTAGGAGACAGAATACAGGGCTAGGGCCCTGAGACAGTCTGCATAGGACATGCTACTTACCCCCTGTATTCTTATAGTGAGAAATCTCTGTAGATGTGCCAATTGTTGGATATGCCTGGTTAGGTACATACAAAAGGAGGCAATGTACTCAATGATAGGTCTGATGAATGCTGAATACAGTGGGACAATGACTTCTTTGGACCTAGATGCCATACCTTTGTTTATAAGTAGCACAGCATAGAATGCTTTCCTCACTACTGTAGACACATGATGGTAAAAGCTAGTCTACTGTCTATGTGTGTCCCTAAGTCCCTAACTGCTGGGTCACCTCTTAAGGCTTTGTTGCCTGTATGATAGTTACCAGTGGTGGATGACTTCTCCAAGTATATTATTGTGAATTTCTTGGCATTTAGTTTTAGTCTATGGCTCTGACACTAGCTGTTTGTCTGTGTCAACTCTTCTTGGAGAACATTTGTGTCAGTGGGTGATTCAATGACAGCTCCTAATTTGCAATCATCAGTAAATTTAGTTAGCCAGAGGGTACTGACATTGACCTTGACTTCAGAGAAGTAAATGCTAAAAATGAGTTGTCCCAGGACCAATACCTGAGGGACTCCACTTGCAAATGGACTCTTTGTAGAGGTGGACCCCCAGTTCTAAATTCCTGGGTCCTGTCTGTAAGCCAGCTGGCTATCCACTGGGTGACATAAGGGTTTGTACCTAATCTCGTATGTTTGTCAACAATGTCTAAGTGTAGTATTGGGTCAAATGCCTTGGCCAGCTCAAGGTGGGCATTGTGAACCATTTTGCTTCCATCCTTTGCTTTGGTAACCTTCTCAAAGTAGTCCACCATGTTGGGTAGATATGACCTGCTCTTGATGAATCCAAACTGGCTTGGGTCCAGTGTCTGAAGGTTTCCTATGTCATTATCAATCACTTCCATGATAATTCTTTCCATGGCTTTACATCTCAGAAAGGAAGCCTAATAGCATCAATCATAACTATTATGTGTGCTAACACAGAATTTTTAAGCCAGCTTTTTTCTTTGTACCACATTAAGACTACAAAGTAACAAAACAGGATTTACAAAGAAAGTTATTACTTTGTGTAGAAGTTCTACATTTCTGGCACTACTTTAAGTAAAGAAATTGCTTGAATATCCATATTTTTCATTGAATCATATCTATTCCCATACTGAGCATCTTTCACTGATGTGCTTAACTCATGTTGATATGAGTTTTAACATCAACACAAGGACCATATACACTCCACAGTCCACATATGTCTGCTTCCCACATGTGTTGACAGAGACTACCATCACCAGCTTCAGAGGCTATGCCTACATCATCCTGACCCAGTAATCCAATAAAACCTTTACCCAGTAAAGTTTTATTGGATTACTGGTTCATAATTTCTTGACTAGTCTTTGCTTACAACATTTGTTAATTTGTTTGTATCACCCTGACCCAGCCCCCCACACAACTGTGCAACAAACATCTGCTGCCGAGTGGGAGCCTAACATTAGAGTACTGGCATAAGCCAGGTAAGAACCACTGTTCCTCCCTTTCAGGATGAGCACACCCATCTCCTTTGTCTGCATCATCAAACATCTGACTCACTATTTGAACTTGGGTCACTTGGGCTTTAGTCAAGGCTTTATCCCTCTATGCTACGAGTACTGCTGGTGCCCAGAGACATTTGTTGTTGGACTTCAATTTGCTTCTGAACTACACAGAGGCTGGGGAACCTAAAAATGCAAGTCTATAATTTGCTACTAATTGGTTTACCTTCATACTGTCGATCATGAACGACCGGCCACTTCATCGAACCATTTCCATGAAACCAGAACCGTGAAACCTTCCAAATGTCGAATAAATGTCGAATTTTGACATTTCCAACTGTGCCACACCTCCACACCTGTGCTATCATGGGTCAAAAAGGGGGAGAGATGTTGCCGTTCGGAAATGTAGTGTTCGACGTTTACAGTTGCACTTCGGTATTCGTGGAAGCGTGGTCGACCATATTGTGATCGGAAATATGAAGGTAAACCTACTAACTGAATATATTTCTGCATCCTAGCCCATTTCATTATGATCAGGAAACAAAACAGAGTATATATACAGTTTTACTAGATGTAGTATATTTGTATCTCTTAAAGAAACTTTTGCATAGGGTAGTGCTAATAAAATACATATAAATGCTTTTCATCAGCAACTGTGCCTGTTGATATCAGTCGGGGAGAATACAATGCTTACAATTTTAGTGCAAACTAAATACATATTTTATGTGTGTGACTAAACATACTGTGGAACAGCAGCTGTAATTTAAAAAAATGCTTTAATAATTGCTTTAACTAGATCAACAAATTAAAATAAAAAAAACACTCTACAGAAAAGAATTGCAGCAACACAGACTGATAATGGATACTTTAAGAAATGCAAATACAACTTGAAACAAATAACACTCAACACTTGTATCTGTACTTTAATGTTGTGATCAACATTTAAGCAAATAACATAGAAATGAAGAAACCTGGAGCACCAAAGTATTTCTACTCCAGAATAAATATTTCAGAAGTAAGCTAGTCTTAAATGTATATAACAGTTCTTGAGATGGAGCAATTTTATATCAAAATACTACTGAAAATATATGTTAACACTTATTATCTGCAGGAAGATGCCACAAGTTATTCTCCTTTCTGAGAGTAATAATACTCTCCAGTATCAGACGTTTTGTGCAATACCAGACTGCCCAGAGACAATGATGCCCTCCTTATGCAGTATTGTGATGCACAACACATCTAGACAATTTACTATTGTCCAGTATTGTCCATCCTGTCAGGTAGTATTACTTGCTTGTGCACACTCTATTCACTTCAATGATCTTGAATGCATATCACACTGTTTATTGACTAGGACAGAGTAGTAACTTTATTTGCTAACTCAATTTGCATTTAAAAATATCGAGTGGAGAGGCACATGACTTCAATGATTTCTTGATTCATTCATTTGCTGACTGTTCAACAAACACTACAACTGCTAACATCCTACACAGTTTAATATAGTATGATATATCCACCTAGAGCTGCTGTATAATACAAATTACAATATGCAGTACACATTCTTCATAAATGTAGGTTAACATTTCAAAGAAAAATGTATAGGTAAACACGATATATAAAGTACAGTAAAATGCACATATACAAAGATCATACCAGCTTATGTCTCTCAGCATCTGTGAGTGGATCAGGAAAGAAGATTACAGAGTGGCTGAAGAAGTGTCTTAAGAAGAAAATTGTATGGAGATGGTAGTAGAATTGTGTAAAGTGGATAATGAGGTAGCAGTAAGATCCACAGAAGGATCCAAAGAGGAGAAAAAAAAATTGGGTCTTAGTATAATGGTTAAGGTGTTTGATTCACAAACACAAGGCACAGTGTTTGATTCTCACCTTTAAAAGGGAAATTAGCTAGCCTAGGGCTTGTCTATGAACCTATGTTTTTTTGCTGAAAAGATTTCAAGCTTGAAGAAACTATAACCCTTCTGGAGATTCCCTGCTGAGGGAGGAAAGTAAACCTATATTTTTTGTCTGTGATAGAGCTGCTTTTTCTTTTACCTCCTCCATTTTGTTTTTTGTTTTAAGAAATCTGCTTGGCTTGGTGTTCTTGTTCTATGTGAAAATGGACACTTAGATTAGACTGCAGCATTTCACATGTTTTTGCATTGGTTAATTGCCTCTTGAGCGATACTTAAACACATAGTGAATTTCTTGCTCTTTTGCTGAAATAATTAAAAGCTTGCAGAAACTAAAGCACTGCTGGGAATTCCATGCTGGGTGAGAAAAGTAAACCTATTTTTTTGTCTGTAACAGAGCTGCTTTCTGTTTTACTTCCTCCAATTTGTTTTCTGTTTTAAGAAATCTGCTTGGCCTGGTCTTTTTGTTCTATGTGGGAGATAGACACTTAAATTATCTAGGCTGCCCATTTCACATGTTGTTTTCATTGGTTAATTGTCTCTTGAGTGATATTTAAATACACAGTGAATTTCTGTCCCTTTATCATTTGCAGAAAAGATTTCAAGCTTGCAGAAACTAACTGCTGTGGATTCCCTGCTTGTGTTTTTCATCCACCCTTCCCTTTGTTGATTTGCTTTTTAAACCTGGTGATTTTTTAGCTGCCCATCCCTACTGTAAACTGAGCTTAATAAGCTCCTCCCTTTCTACACTGCGGTTGATATATTCAATTATTTATTTGCCTTTCCTTTTGCTTGTATTGAAAAAGTGCATTTTGCCTCTCATTGTCTGTTCTACTAATTTATTTCATCTGAATTCCTTATCTACATAGCTGTTGGATAAAGTAACATGTTTTTATACTGTAGCAAGCACTTGTTTTTACATTCAGAGATCTGTGGATTTTCCATCTAGTGCACTGGGAGGTAGCCTGGTCTGTTTAGGTTCGTAAAACAGTTGAGGTTTCTGCATGCAGTTCTACTGGCTGAAAGGCTTATTAATCAGCTTAGCTTGCTTTTAGTCCCTTTATAAATTCTATATAATTGAGTGGCTCTTGGCTTATTTACATAAAGCAAAGTACTTTTATTAAAAAATCACACTTAAGTACATTGCTGTATCTGTATCTTTATGTTTGTTTGTGGTAGTATTTCACTCCAGATACTCCCTTACTGTTCTTTTGCATTGCAATGACTGGTATTGTTTGTCTGGTGGTGGTAGGTGCTTTCCTGGTCTGTCTAAGTTGGGAAACACACAAAAAGAGCTCAAAGTATTTTTTGTACTTCTCTTATATACTGTGACTGTACTTCAGCAGTTTCAAAAAATATGTACTGTCTGCTGCTGCTTTATGTACTTAATTGCACTGTATTACATTGTATCTGTTATTTGTAGAGGTGTTTGTAGGTAGTTTGTGTGGTCTTGTTACACTTGGGATCCAAACCAGTTACATTACATTAAGAAGTGTTTTTCTCCACCCTTGTGGCAAAAGTGTGCTGATCTACTGCATTTAACTATTTTACTGCATTAATTGGTGCCTTTTTGACTGTTTTTTTTTTCTGTCTGTACCTGCTTCATTATCTGCACTTGTTTTGCACTGAAATATTGTTAGATAGGATAGACAAAATCCAGACTTGCTGAGTCCAGGCTTGTTTTGTTATGCTTAAACTCAAATCCAGCCACTTTACATTAAGAAGGGAGCCCCTACAGCCTTGTGGCAGCAGAGTTTGCATATAGCCTTGTCTGAGCTGGGGATTGCTGGAGGAAGGATCATTGTGAGATTTCCTATTGGCAGACTAGTTTAAAACTGTTTAATTTTATATGTGTATAAGCCTCACATTTGCATGTAGCTGTGCACTACACAACAGAGGTTAGAGGTGATATGTATAGTAGCAAATTCCTAGAAAGTAATTTTTCCCTAGACGTTACTTAGTTGAACCTTTCCAAGCTTCCCTGCTGTTCTGTGGGCAAATCAGCAGCACACTGCTGCACTGCAGGCAACTCAGATGAGCACTGAGCAGCATCACTACACTTCTTCACCCCTCATTCTCAACAGAAAAAGCCTCCTTGTTTAGTTAATTGAGTAAGTCCTACAGCAAAAACTAATCCAACTTGTCCACTTCCCAGCTAGTGTGTACAGTTTAACCTGCTACAATGGACAGCCAAGACAAGGTCAAGTCACACAGAGCTACCTATGTGGAGGTCCTCACTAAAATCCTACTTAAGGACCAGAGACCTCCCAAGTATACCTCTCAACCTGGAAACATCAAAAATCTGGACAAGGCCCATGAAAAATAGGTACAAATCTGTATACTGATTAACATCTAATTTGCATATATACTTACGTAATCCCACCCACCCCAATGGAATTGTGGGATACCACCTTTCAAACACAAACTGAAGAACAGACAACCAAAATATGGCACCAGAGTCCCCCTGCAGCCATACCAATGTCCCATTACTTGGAGATTTTGCCATATTTACCATAAACACTAATGTGTGCATACTGTTTTACTTCTACAATGATTATTTGGATATTATTTTTACATTTTGCAGCACAACAATGCACAAACACTAACAGACATCTGCTAAACAAAGCAATACTGTCTCACAATGAAAATAGACTTGGCATTAAAACTTCTCTGCCCTTGAAACTCACATTTATTGAAATAGCATTGAAACCCACACCACATCCAAAGAAAATGCATCTGGTCAGTGGTGGAAAAGATTACCTTTGGGCTGTTTTCAAATCATTGGCCCCTTCCACACAAAACAAGAACATACATCTGTTCATTTCTTTGATACATCTTCTGACTTTATTAAGTTATATTCCTTATATAATACAGCACACTTGTTAGACAGAGAGCATTTCAAATGTATTGTTTGAAAATTTTTCCAGTAGGCTATACTGTAGTCAATGAAACAAAATGCATGAACCAATAATGACAAAACTGCTCAATTCAGAACATTTCCATTATAAAAGTCTACTTCCACACCGACACTATACATAGAATGAAATTAGTGTAAGCCATAGGCATCTTGCATAGCTTCTAGCACTTATTTTTAACTTCATTTTTTGTTGGGGGTGCAAAAGGTCAAAAACCAGGGACACATTTTAAACATTGCCTGTATAATTTTGGAAAGTTGCTAGAATAAAATGTTGTTACCACCATGCATGTTACTGGCAAAACCTGAACCCAGGACCCTGTGCACTACAGTCAAAGCAACATACCACTATGCCAAATCAGCAGTTGCCAGAAAAAAGAAAGACTGAAACTTAATGGCTATCATTTAGTGAATTCAGTTCTCACTTCTCATCATAGCTCTCAACCTCTTAGCACAAAAAACCTTGACAAACAAAGCCAATAATGGGGGAATACAAATTCAGTTCTCACTTCTGACCATAGCTCTCAACTCCTAGAACAAAAAACCTGGACAAAGCTCAAAAGTGGTGGTGGCTAGGGACTTATCAGGGACACATTTTAAAGATTGATTGTATAATTTTGGAAAGTTGCTAGAATAAAATGTTGTGTTGTCACCATGCATTTCACAGACAAGACTTGAATCCAGGACCCTATATACTACAGTCAGAGCAACATACCACTATGCCAAATCAGCAGTTTCCTAAAAAATAAGAAGAATGAAACTTAATGGCTATCATTTAGTGGATTCAGTTCTCACGTCTCACCATAGCTCTCAAACTCTTAGAACAAAAAACCTGGACAAAGCCAATAATGGGGAAATACAAATTCAGTTCTAACTTCTCACTAACCATAGCTTTAAACTATTAGCACAAAAAACCTGGACAAACAGCAAAGCCAATAATCGGGGAGTACAAATTCTGTTCTCACTTCTCACCATAGCTCTCAACTCTTAGCACAAAAAATTCTGGACAAAGCTCAGAAATGGTGGTGTATTATATGGTGGCATTTTCACACACACACACACACACACACACACACACACACACACACACACACACACACACACACACACACACACACACACACACTCACTGCTTACCTTAGGATCACACTTTCCTTACTTGAGTCCAAACCTCCACTCCTTACCTTACTTGAGCCCCAAATGAAATGAGTGCTGTTGCTGATAAATCCAAAACGAGTGTTGCGGCTGTTAAATCCAAAATGAGTGCTCGCATTTACACTTAATTTCCTGCTTACATTTGCAGCCAGACCAGCTGAAAATGATTACCTGAGCTCCTTGAGCTGGCTGGTAGCCCTGATGGAGCTGATGTTATCACACATGTGATAACGTCAGCTCTGACAGTGCGATATTCGAAAAAATTTAAAAAAACAAAAGAAAAAATCAGAAATGAAGGGGTGCCACTCAGGAATTGTGGCATCCCTTCATTTGGACCCCACAACTTGGTAAAAACTGAGTAATTTGGTATGGTTGAGAGGTATGCTCCCAAGTGCAAATAGATCACATATACTGGAACATGAACAGATCCCACTTCACATAGCAACACACAGACAAGTATCTCAACAAATAAATCCCTAAAGCAAAATACTTCATAACCTAATGTCCTAGTCATAAGTGATTCCATAATGACTTACACAGATGTCACCCTCACCAGGACAAGGAGAAAGTCAGAGTTAGCTGCACGTCCGGTTCCAGGATCTGTCAAATCATACACGCACTCAAATCACTCAACAGCAATTGCTGTTATTGGGAGTGAATGACTTGAGGTGTACCTCTCTGGACTATATGAAGAGAGACATGACTGACATCTCAGATTGTGTCCTATGCAAGTATGTCCCTAGAACTAAGCAGAATTTTAACATCATCCTGGCTGATGCCACAATACAGACAAAAAATGATTGACTTCAACAATTGGCTTAGTTTCTGGTGTCAATTCAAGGGGGTCTAGTATCTATCAGCCTGGAAAGACATGGTCGACAGACCACACTGCTTTGCCAGAGATGGTCTTCATCTCTCTAGGCTTTCAAATACTGGCAAAGACATTTGCTCCCCCATAGTACCTTTTTTAGACAATGTCAAAAGAAAAAAATTCCCTATGTAAAGAAATCCACTTGAGACAAACTCAAGGGTAAGCTGTTTAATGCTAGGATACTAAATACTCCCTGGAAGCACTCCTCACTTTGGAAGATGCTGACATTTGTGCAGTCACTAAGACTTTATTGAAGACCGCAAAGAGCACCCTAGCCATACAAGGCTACAATGCCTTCCATACATTCAGACCCCAAAATGAGCATGAAATAACCAAAGGTGGAGGTGTATCCTTCTTCATTAAATGCAAATACACCTCAAGACTGTTTAAATAGTGCGACTCTCTTGAACCACTCCAGGTACAATTAAATACAGGTAAAACACTCTACCACATCCTTGTTAGCTACAGGGCCCAACCATGAACTAAGAGAAACACACTGACCACCTGGACTTGCTGCAATCACCCTTATACAGCCATACACTTTGGTCATGGTAAATTTCAACTATCCTTCCATAAATTGGGCAACATACACCACAAAAATGTGATCGCCATGAGTTTCCTGGAATTTGTTAATTCAAATGGTCTGGAACAGCTAGTCTGCACCCCTACAAGGGGCTCAAATGTCCTGGACCTGGTACTCACCAATATGGGGGTTGACTGCACTACCTCCTGTGTGTTGCCCTCCCTGGTGAGGTCAGACCATAAACCTGTCTCGTTTGAAGTAAAGAACAGACTGGACACCCACACAGGAGCAAACTTACTGAAACTTTCTCCAAAGCAAACTTTAGTCTACTAAGCATGGGTATAAAAAAGTTTCAAACCCCCTGCTAACATAGCCAACAATGACTTCTGTGCAAAGGAGTACACAAATGCTCTGTAAAAACATTTAAACAACTGGACAGACTTGGCTGTACCTCTAGGATCAAAACCAGGTCCTCCCAAAGAAACAGACTACCCTGGTGGACCGCAAGTTTAAATAGGTTGTATAAGAAAAGGAAGAAACTGTTATCCAAGAATAAGAGGGAAGCAAAGTACTTTTATTGAATAATCACACTTAAGTACATTGCTGCATCTGTATCTTTTTGTTTGTGGTAGCACTTCACTGCAAATACTCCCTTACTGTTCTTTTGCATTGCCAGGACTGGTATTGTTTGTCTGGTGGTGGTAGGTGTTTGCCTGATCTGTCTAAGTTGGGAAACACACAAAAAGAGCTGAAAGTATTTTTTGTACTTCTCTTGTATACAGTGACTGTACTTCAGTAGTTTCAAAAATATCTGTACTGTCTGCTGCTGCTTTATGTACTTAATTGCACTGTATTACATTGTATCTGTTATTTGTAGGGGTGGTTGTAGGTAGTTTGTGTGGTCTTGTTACACTTGGGATCCAAACCAGTTACACTACATTAAGAAGTGTTTTTTCCACCCTTGCGGCAAAAGTGTGCTGATCTACTGCATTTAACTGTTTTACTGTATTAATTGGTGTCTTTTTGACTGTTTTTATCTGTCTGTACCTGCTTCATTATCTGCACTTGTTTTGCACTGAAATATTCTTAGATAGGATAGACTAAATCCAGACTTGCTGAGTCCAGGCTGGTTTTGATATGCTTAAACTCAAATCCAGCCATTTTACATTAAGAAGGGCTTCCCTGCAGCCTTGTGGCAGCAGATTCTGGATATAACCTTGTCTGAGCTGGGGATTGCTGGAAGAAGGATCATTGTGAGATTTCCTATTGGCAGACTAGTTTAAAACTGTTTAATTTTACATGTGTATAAGCCTTGCATTTGGAAGTAGCTGCGCACTACACAACAGGGGTTAGATGTGATATGTATAGTAGCAAACTCCTAGAAACTATTTTTTCCCTAGATGTTACTCAGTTGAATCCTCCCAGGCTTCCCTGCTGTTCTGTGGGCAAATCAGCAGCACACTGCTGCACTGCAGGCAACTCAGATGAGCACTGAGCAGCATCACTACACTCCTTCACCCCTCATTCTCAACAGAAAAAGCCTCCTTGTTTAGTTAATTGAGTTAGTCCTACAGCAAAAGCTAATCCAACTTGCCCAATCTCCAGCTAGTGCGTACGGTTTAACCTGCTACAATGGACAGCCAAGACAAGGTGAAGTCACACAGAGCCACCTATGTGGAGGCACTCACTAAAATCCTACTTAAGGAACAGAGACCTCCCAAGCCTACCTCTCAACCTGGAAATATCAAAAAATCTTGACAAGGCCCATGAAAAATAGTTACAAATCTGTATGCTGATTAACATCTAATTTACATACATAGTTACATAATCCCACCCACTCCAGTGGAATTGTGGGATACCAACTTTCAAACGCAAACTGCAAAACAGACAACCAAAATATGGCACCAGAGTTCCCCTGCAGCCATTCCAATGTCCCATTACCTGGCGATTTTGCCCCATTTACCATAAACACTAATGTGTGCATACTGTTTTACTTCTACAATGATTATTTGGATTTTAGTTTTACATTTTGCAGAGCAACAATGCACAAACACTAACAGACATCTGCTAAACAAAGCAATACTGTCTCACAATGAAAATAGACTTGGCATTAAAACTTCTTTGCCCTTGAAACTCACATTCATTGAAATAGCATTGAAACTCACACCACAACCAAAGAAAATGCATCTGGCCAGTGGTGGATAAAGATTACCTTTGGGCAGTTTTCAAATCATTAGCCCCTACCACACAAAACAAGAACATACATATGTTCTTTTCTTGGATACACCATCCTGACTTTATTAAGTTATATTCCTTGTATAAAACAGTACACTTGTTAGACAGAGTGCATTTTAAATTTATTGTTTGAACATTTTTCCAGTAGGCTGTACTGTAGGCAATGAAACAAAATGCATGAACCAGTAATGACAAAACTGACCAAATCAGAACATTTCCATCATAAAAGTCTACTTCCACACTAACACTATAAATAGAATGAAAGTAAAGTAAGCCATAGGCATCTTGCACAGCTTCTCACATTTATTTTCAACTTCAGTTTTTTTTTTTTTGTTGGGGGGGGGGAGGTCAAATACCAGGGACATTTTAAACATTGCTTATATAATTTTGGAAAGTTTCTATTATAAAATGTTCTTACCACCATGTATGTCACTGGCAAGTCTTGAGCCCAGGACCCTGTGCACTTCAGTCAGAGCAACATACCACTAAGCTAAATCAGTAGTTGCCTGAAAAAAAGGAAGACTGAAACTTAATGGCTATCATTTAGTGAATTCAGTTCTCACTTCTCACCATAGCTCTCAATCTCTTACCACAAAAAACCTGGACAAACAAAGCCAATACTTGGGGAATACAAATTCAGTTCTCACTTCTTACCATATCTCTCAACTCTTAGAACAAAAAAACCTGGACTAAGCTCACAAGTGGTGGTGGCTAGGGCCTTATCAGGGACACATTTTAAAGATTGCTTGTATAATTTTGGAAAGTTGCTAGAATACAATGTTGTGTTATTACCATGGATTTCACAGGCAAGTCTTGAACCCAGGACCCTATACACTATGGTCAGAGTAACATACCACTATGCCAAATCAGCAGCTTCCTAAAATATAGGAAGACTTAAACTTAATGGCTATCATTTAATGAATTCATTTCTCACTTCTCACCATAGCTCTCAACCTCTTAGCACAAAATACCTGGACAAATCCAATAATAGGGGAATACAAATTCAGTTCTCACTTCTCACTCACCATAGCTCTCAACTCTTAGCACAAAAAAACTGGGCAAACAACAAAGCCAATAATGGGGGAATACAAATTCTGTTCTCACTTCTCACCAGATCTCTCAAATCATAGCACAAAAAATTCTGGACAAAGCTCAGAAATGGTGGTGGCTAGGGACTTTAGGGTTTCAGCCTGAATACCTCTTGCCATCAGATGTATTACATGGGGGCATTTTCACACACACACACACACACACACATACACACACACACACACACACACACACACACACACACACACACACACACACTCCTTACCTTACGAGCACCCTTTCTTACCTTACAAGCACACTTTCCTTACCTTATGAGCACACTTTCCTTACTTGAGTCCAAACCTCCACTTCTGACCTTACTTGAGTCCCCAAATGAAATGTGTGCTGCTTCTGTTAAATCCAAAATGAGTGCTGCTGCTGATAAATCCAAAATTAGTCCTGCTGCTGATAAATCCAAAATGAGTGCTCGCATTTACACTTGATTTCCCACTAGCATTTGCAGCCAGACCAGATGGAAATGATGATGTGAGCTCCTTGACCTGGCTGGTAGCCCTGATGGAGTTGATGTCGTCACACATGTGATGATGTCAGCTCCGACAGCACAATATTCGAAAACATTTAAAAAAACAAAAGAAAAAAAAAATCGGAAATGAAGGGGTGCCACTTGGGAATCATGGCATCCCTTCATTTGGACCGCAAACCTCGGTAAAAACTGAGTAATTTGGTATGGTTGAGAGGTATGCTCCCAAGTGCAAACAGATCACATAAACTGGAACACGAACAGATCCCACTTCACATAGCAACACACAGACAAGTATCTCAACAAATAAATCCCTAAAGCAAAACACTTCATAACCTAATGTCCTAGTCATAAGTGATTCCATAATGACTTACTCAGATGTCACCCTCACCAGCCTGAACAAGGAGAAAGTCACGGTTAGCTGCACGTCCAGTGCCAGGATCTGTCAAATCATGCATGCACTCAAATCACTCAACAGCAATTACTGTTATTGGGAGTGAATGACTTGAGATGTACCTCTCTGGATTATATGAAGAGAGACACGACTGACCTCTCAGATTATGTCCCATGCAAGTATGTCCCTAGAACTAAGTAGAATTTTACCATCATCCAGGATGATGCCACAATACAGACAAAAAATGATTGACTTCAACAATTGGCTTCGCTTCTGGTGTCAATCCAATGGGATCTAGTATCTCTCAGCCTGGAAAGACATGGTCGACAGAATACACTGCTTTTCCAGAGATGGTCTTCACCTGTCTCTAGGCTTTCAGATACTGGCAAAGACATGTGTTCCCCCATAGTGCCTTTTTTAGACAATGTCAAAAGAAAAAAAATTCTAGATGTAAAGAAATCCACTTGAGACAAACTCAAGGGTGTGCTGTTTAATGCTAGGATCCTAAATACTCCCTGGAAGCACTCCTCACTTTGGAAGATGCTGACATCTGTGCAGTCACTAAGACTTTGTTCAAGGCCGCAAATAGTACCCTAGCCATACAAGGCTACAATGCTTTCCAGACATTCAGACCCCAAAATGAGCATGAAAGAACCAAAGGCAGAGGTGTATCCATCCTCATTAAATGCAAATACACATTGAGACTGGTTAAACAGTACAACTCTCTTAAGCCACTCCAGGTACAATTAAATACAGGTAAAACACCCTGCCACATTCTCGCTAGCTACAGGGCCCAACCATGAACTAAGAGAAACACACTGACTACCTGGACTTGCTAGAATCACCCTTATACAGTAAACACTTTGGTCATGGGGAATTTCAACTAACCTTCCATAAATAGAGCAACATACACCACAAAAATGTGATCGCCCTGAGTTTCCTGGAATTTATTAATTCAAATGGTTTGGAACAGCTAGTCTGCACCCCTACAAGGGGCTTGAATGTCCTGGAACTGGTACTCACCAATATGGGGGGGTGACTGCACTTCCTCCTGTGTGTTGCCCTCCCTGGTGAGGTCAGACCATAAATCTGTCTCATTTGAAGTAAAGATCAGACTGGACACCCCCACAGGAGCAAACACACTGAAAATTTCTCCAAAGCTAACTTTAGTCTACTAAGCATGGGTATAAAAAAGTTTAAACCCCCCTGCTAACATAGCCAACAATTACTTCTGTGCAAAGGAGTACACAACTGCTCTGTAAAGACATTTAAACAACTGTACAGACTTGGCTGTATCTCTAGGATCAAAACCAGGTTCTCCCAAAGAAACAGACCACTCTGGTGGACCACATGTTTAAATAGGTTGTATAACAAAAGGAAGAAACTGTTATCCAAGAACAAGAGGGAACTTTCTTGTAAGAAGAAGAATACCCTCCACAGCTTGAAAAAGCAAACCAGATATCTTGTGAAGTCCTCCTAAGCCAATTACAAGGCTAAATTAGCATCTCTAGCTAAAGACAATCAAAAGACTTTCTTTAGCTATGTCCAAAATTGAAAAGGGAATGCCCAACTATGTGCCAAGCTGATTGCGGACTGTACTACTCAGAGTGAACCCAAAGAAATTGCCATCCTGCTGGCAGACAGATTTGGCTCAAATTTCACCTCCCTTTTGCAACAAGATGCATCCCAAAGCTTCCCTGTCACTAGTCCACTACCTAGCATCTCAAAAGAGCAATCATATGCACCCTCTCCAAGGCCAAAAACACAGCTTCCATGGGACCAGATAACATAGGTTCATAGGTTCATAGGTCCATACTAGGCTATCTGCCCGAGGGCATTTACAAGCCTAGCCCATCGTTTTGTGGCTTACGCCACCCCTTTAGTATGGGGAACTATACCCATTATTTTGCTGTGCCTCTGTCGAGCAGTGACACTGAGGTAATCCCTGGGGTATATCTGCAATCTCCCATCCATTGGTCAAGATTTCTCTTGAACAAGGCCAGCGAGGTGCTCTGCCTCACATGTACCGGGATTTTGTTCCACAGCATAGGGAGTCTTTGGGTGATGAATCTATCCCTCCAGCATGTCCTATTAATAGCCGTGTCGAGGTTTAAGTCTCCCGCCCTTGTGGCTCTGATGGATCTAGATTTTTTGAGGTGAAGCATATTCATTAAATCTGGGTTTGACATGGCCTTGTATGTTAGGCAAAGGTCACCTCTGAGCAAGCGGTGGCGACTGAATAGAGCTGGAGTTCTTTCAGTCAGGCAGCATAGGACAGATTTTGAGACCCTTTATCCTTTTGGTGAGGAACTTTTGTGGCCTCTCCAGCTGCTGCAAGTGTCGGGTCAGACACATCCCGAATGGGGCATTGTACTCAATCATTGGTCTGATGAGTGATGAGTAAAGGGAGACTATGACCTCCCTTGATCTAGATGAGAATCCCTTCATGATAAGGTGGGCAATGTAGAAGGTCTTCCTAACTACTTTAGCTACATGGGTGTCGAATGACAGACTACTATCAACCTGGGTCCCCAGGTCCCTGATAACTTCTTCTGTGTTCAGTGGATTGCCACCTATTTGGTAGCTAGGGGTAACCTTGTTTTTCCCAAAGGGTATGACTATGCATTTTTTGGCATTTAACTTCAGGCCGTGGCTCTGGCACCAGTTATCCGTTTCTGTGAGACCCTTCTGAAGGATATCTGTGTCAGATGTGTTTTCTACTATGGCGCCCAGTTTGCAGTCATCTGCAAACTTTGTCAGCCACAACCCTCCTGTGTTTGCTTGTACTTCAGAAAAGTAGATGCCAAACAAGAGTGGGCCCAGGACTGAGCCCTGTGGGACACCACTTGTGACAGGTTTTGAGTCTGACATGGCGCCAGCAACTCTGACCCTGTGGGTTCTGTCACTCAGCCAGTTTGCAACCCATCTTGTGATGTATGGGTTAACATTTAAGCTGATGAGTTTTTCAATGATACCCGAGTGGGGTATTGTATCGAAGGCCTTAGCCAGATCGAGGTAGGCTGTATGGACTGCCTTTCCCTCGTCAATGGCTTTGGTGACTGTTTCGAAGAAGTCAACCAAGTTTAAAAGGCATGATCTGCCTTTGACAAAGCCAAACTGGGTTGGATCCAAAGTCTGCAAATTCCCTATGTCTTTATTTATGAGGTCCATTATGATTCTCTCCATGGCTTTGCAGATAAGGCTTGTCAAGCTAATGGGACGGTAATTTCCAGGGTCGGTGGAGGCACCGCCTTTGTGAAGTGGGACCACAGTTGCAGTGCGCCACTCCCTGGGTACGTATCCCGAGGAAAGACTTTGATTAAACAGCTGTCCTAGCTGTGGGTTTAATTCCTCATTTAGTTCGTGGAGCACACAGCCGGGGACACCATCAGGTCCCATGGATGCTGTGTTTTTTGCTTTGGAGAGAGCAGTTCTCACTTGGGCGCTGGAGATGTTTGGGGGGCTGCAATCATTTGGTATAGATATCTCTCCTTTTGGGGGGGGGGAGTTTGCACTGAACCTGTCAGCCAGTATGTTGGCAATGTCTGTAGGATCAGTAATCTTCACATCATTTTGAACTAGTTCTGAGCATATCTGGGAGTTTCCTCCTAGGTTTCTAACATAGCTAAAGAAGGCCTTATGATTGTCTTTTGAGTCTTTAGCTATTTTTCTCTCGAAATTTGCTTTGGATGATTTTATGAGAGCTCTTAGTTTTTTTACTTATAGTGATCAAGGGTGTCTTACCTTTTAAGGATTTTGCTCTATCTTGTAGTAGCTTCCTCCTTTTATTGTAGAGTTTGTTTATGGCAGGGGTCCACCAGACTGGACGCTTGCCTTTGGTACTAAGAGTCTTTGTTTTGTTTGGGATTGCCTTATCCATGCAGTCCTGCAGGTGCTGGTAGAAGGTGTTTGTAAGTGATTCAGCGGCTTGAGTACTGTTTTCCTCGGCTCGGGGCCTTAAAGGAGACCACACTAGTCTTTAGAAGTGTGAAGTCGGCTTTTGAGAAGTTCTTTACTGTGGTCTTTTTATTTCAGGTGGGGTGGGATGAGGACCTCCAGCGAGATTAGTTTGTGATCTGATCTCACCAGTGAGGGTATACTTCCGGTGTTGAACATTGTGCTCCCATGTTCGTGATGATGAGATCAAGTATGTTATCTCCTCTTGTGGGGATGGTGACTAGTTGTTCCATGGCATTTGAGTTTATGAATTCCAGGAACTTTTGGGCTAGGGTGTTTGGGCTTGAGTAGTGTTCCCAGTCTATATTAGGGTAATTGAAGTCACCTAGTATGATGGTGTTTGGTGATACATTTATCCCTCTAGTGTTTTCAGGAAGGCCATGTGAGGTTCCTGAGTTTGTGAGGGTGGCCTGTAACATGCTACAATTTGCAGAGCAGTCTTGCCTATGGTTAATTGCACCTGGATGGTCTCCGATGCATCGTGCATTGCCACCAGTCTTGAGGTGTGGGTGTCCTTGATGAATATGGATACCCCTCCTTTCTTGGTATTGTCCGGATTTTGGGGCGAACGCATGATATGAGGTAAAACCTGATAGCGCTGGGGTGCTCTCAGGAGCCTTGAACCAGGTTTCTGTCACAGCACAGACATCGATGTTCTCCATACTGAAAAGGGCCTCGAGTGCGTGCATTTTGAGATTGAGACTTCTGGCATTGAGCAGCATTACCCTTAGTTTTTTCCTTTTTTGTGTTCTAGGGTGGTAGGTTTAGAATTTGAGCCTTGCCTAAAAAAGGCACTATGGGGGTGGCAAGAGCCTTTGCCAATATCCGGAATCCCAGGGGTGACAGGTGCAAGCCATCCCTTGCGAAGCAGCGTGGCTTGTCCAGCATGTCATCCCAGGCAGACAGATACTGGATCCCCTTTGAATGACACCAGTGTTTAAGCCAATTGTTAAAGCTGATCATCTTATCTCTGCATCGTGGCATCACTCTTGGTGAAGGTAGGATACTGCTCAAGGTCAGGGTCATACCTGCCTGGGCTACATAATCAGAGAGCTCCTCAATGTCTCTTTTCATGTAGTCCAAGGAGGTACGTCTCAGGTCGTTTACACCAGCGTGGACAATGACTGAGTCATATTTGTACTTGCTGTTGAGAGACCTGAGTGCTTGCATGATGTGGCGGATTCTAGCGCCCGACAGGCAGCTTACTGTGACCTTCTCCTTACTCAGTCTGGTGAGCGGGACGTCAGTGTGTCTGACTATGGAGTCACCAATGACTAGTGTTTCTGGCATTGTGTTTGGCCTTAAGGGCTGTGACTGTTTGACACTCTGACTGTGAGGTCTATGTGTTGCAGGTGTTGTGTTCTGAGGTGGTGGTTGTTTGGGTGTCTGCTTTGGTGGCCTCTGCTGTTTTGGTAGATTTTTGATCAGAGCCTCCAGTATGTCTTTGTGTGTTTATGTGTATGATTTGAGGTTGTAATGGTGCTATGTGAGACTGGGTCTATAGTGTGTGTGGTAACCTTCTCCTCCTGACTGGTCTTGCCAGTCCTGTGTTGAGAGAGCTCAGCCTCCAGTTTGGCCGTATAGTTGCATCTCTCGCAAGTATTTGTGTTTTGTGGGAGGAGGAGAGGGTTGTCTGTGTACATGAGGCAATTGTAACATTGCCTCAGTATTCCCAGGTTCACCAGCTGAGCAGGAGAGGACACTAGCAACTGATCCCTCGACATGCTAGAAGGATAGATAAAAACTTTAAAAAAGATTCAGGGGGACGTGGGTGACCGAGAAATGGGGGGTTACCTTTTTGGGGTACTATCTATGACAAGAGTGCCGTATCAAGGTAATAAGTACTGTAGGAGCAAGTGCTAGGTTTAACAGATAGAGAATAGTCTACTTGGAGTCAAGTGGAGATGATCTTTTTAGTTATAGGATACGCTGATTAGATCAGTAGTATAGTTCGAGGAAGGTAGTTTTAAGGGAAAATTTGAAGAGTGGACTTTAGGTAGCCCGAACAGTTTAAACCTGCCTAACCGGCGCTGCCCTAGTGTGCAACAGTGGCAGCTCCGCGCTAAATCGCACTAAATCGCGCTAAATCGCGCTAACGCGCGTTTACCGCGTTTTATACCAGGGGGCTGCTTACTAAACAATATAAAATAATACCTAGTAGAACCACTTGACACTCTCTTCAAACATAGCCTGAGCACTGGCTTTCTTCCAGCAGAGTGAAGAGCAGCAACAGTAATCCCCTTACACAAAAGGGGTCCATCAACTGGCATTGGGAACTATAGACCCATAAACCTAACCAGCCTTATCTGCAAGGCCATGAAAAGAATCCATCATGGACCTTATCTACAAGGACATAGGTGCCCTCCAAACTCTTGCCCTGACCCAGTTTGGCTTTGTTAAGGGCAGGTCTTGCTTATTAAATCAGTTGACTTCTTCAAGAATGTCACCAAAGCCTTAGATGAGGGCAAAGTAGTATATACTACCTATCTTGACTTAACCAAGACCTTCAACACAATCCCCCCTCAGGTATCATTCAGAAACTTTCCCAACTGGTGATTAACCCATACATCACTAGATGGGTAACAAACTGGCTCACTGACAGAACACAGTGTCAACTTTGGGGATTCCACTTCCACCAGTAGACCAGTTATCAGAAGTATACCACAGGGATTTGTGCTGGGCTCTCTGCTATTTGAAATCTACTTCTCGAATGTCCAGGTAAAAGTAGACAGCCAGTGGCTTACCAGTTTCACAGATGACTGCAAACTAGGTGCAATTATTGAATCCCCCAATGATGTTAGCATATTACAAAAGGGGCTAACACACAGACTATTGACTGGTACCAGACTCACGGTCTAAAACTAAATGCAGAAAAGTACATCATTAGGCCCTTTGGCAAAGAAGTTGCCCCTGCAAATGACATTATAGATAGTACCCCCCTAAGCTCAAACACAGTGATGAGAGTCTTGGGAACATAGGTTGAGAGCAATTTAAATTTTGATCACTATATCTCCACAGTATTAAGGAAAGCCTTCTATGCTGCATATCTCATAAATAAGGGCATCTCGTCCAAGACTAGGGATGTAATAACTTCTCTATACTCGGCCCTCATCAGACTACTAATTGAGTACAATGCTTCCTTTTGCATGTACCTCACCAGACAACTGCAACAACTGGAAAGATCACAGAGATAACCAACCAAGAAAATTGAGGGACTCCAAAATATGACCTACAAGCAAAGACTGAAGGCCCTGACTTTGTACTCTGTATCCTACAGGCTGCTGAGAGGAAACCTGTGCCTGGCCTAAAGAGTGATCTCTGACCCTGCCCTAATGGAAATGCTGTATGTTCACAAATCAAATGGGACAAGAGTCACTTGCTCCAGGGATCTCAGTCTAGCCTGTGACATAAAAAGAACTTGTTGGAGAGACAGATATGTCTCCCAGAGATTGCTGCTCTTCTGGAATAAACTCACACTTCATGTGAAGCAGAAATCATCAGTGATCCTATTTAAGTTCAACCTTGATAATTGGATGGGAGGCCATAAATTTACCCTGGGGAGTGGCACCTATGTCCCTCATGGACAGAGGCAGTTGGTGCTAATCACTGATTTGCACTGCTAACAATGGCAATCTAACCATGGTCAACTAGGGAACAAGGGTATTATATGGCTAGGCTTGTTAAGTCCCTAGGGCCATTAGCCTAGTAATCTCTTACAATCCTATGTTACTTACTAAAGAGGTATTTTTGCCTTTGCAGCTATTAGGTGACTGAACTATTTTTCAATTCCATTTCCTTGCTGGAGGTGAACATTTTTCATTTCACGTTATAATGTTCTGAAGAGTAGATTGCATTTTATCTGTTCTGCATTAGCTTCTTAGATTTTGGGCAGACCTGTCAACTCTCCCTACTTTGTAGTAATGTTCTTACCTTTAGGTCTGATTTATAATGTCCCTGTTTTTGGAGGTGTGTCCCTATTTCAAGGCTTGATTTACACCCACACACAATTTTCTGAATTACATGTGATTTATGAAACTGTCTAGTATACAGAAAGCCACACTGCATGACCATCATGTACTAGTGGTAGCAATAACTTAAAGAGATAGCATGCAGTAGTCAGTGAAATCCTTCCAAGCTTTTCTGCTGCTCTTGGAGCAACTCAGTTGTGCACTGAGCAGCGTTGCCTTATTAATCATTCTTAGCCTACACAAAATATAGGTCCCTTTTGTAGTCATGGCACTACAAGTACAGTCCTGTCAAATTAACCAGTTCCCTTGCCTAATAAAATATATAGTAACAGCCTGCTATCATGGATGGGCAGTTTCCCGTAATCTCTCTGGCCAGCCTGATAGACATGGGCATCCTGAGGTAATGTAGCAATCATGACATGTATACTGACAGCCACTTACTGTCGAAACAACAATTTATTTATGTGAGAGATGGAGTAACACTATGAAACTGGAGGCAAGACTTTCACATAAGGACAAACGTAATTCCAAAGAGGTTGTCAGCACACACACACTTCCCACACTAAATAAGGACATAACACATAAAACCCACTTATTTGGAGGTACTCACTAGTAACTTACCAAAAGATTGGTGGTCTGGCCTCCCAAACGCAAACCTCTTACACACATAACAATGCAAAAAACAACCACAGCACATAATAACACACACACCAGTGTCTCAACAATTAAGCCAATAAGGTGTAACATCACAAAACCTAATGTACTGGTCAAAGGTGACTCCACTGTGAGACACACAGATGTTTCCCTCACCAGCCTGGATAAGGAGTGGGTTATGTTTAGCTGCCTGTCAGATGCCAGGATTCATCAAGTCACTCAAGCACTCATGTCACTCAATCACAAATACTGGTATGAGTCTGTCATAGTCCATGTGGAGGTGAATGACTTGAGATGTACCTTACTGGACTATATGAAGAGGGACATGACTGAGCTCTCAGATTATGTGTCACAAGCAGGTATATGTCTAGCCTTAAGTACCATTCTGCCTTCTCCAAGGATGATGCCACAATACAAACAAAAAATGATTGACTTTAACAATTGACTTAGCTTCTGGTGCCAGTCCAAGGGTATCCAATATCTGGCAGCCTGAGAAGAGATGGCTGACAGGCTACGCTGCTTTGCCAGAGATGGTCTGCACCTGTCTGTTCTAGGCTTTCAGATAATGGCAAAGGCATTATCCACTCATATTGTGCCTTTTTTAGGTAGTGTCAAAATAACCAACCTCCCAACATAACAAAATCCTCTGTAGATAAAGTAAAGGTACTGCTGCTTAATGCTAGGAGTCTAAACAAGAAACTGCACTCCCTACTAGCATTCTTCACTTTGGAAGATGCTGACATCTGTACAATCATTGAGACATGGTTCAACGGTGCAGTAAGCACCCTGGCCATGTAGAGCTACAATGCCTTCCATACCTTCAGACCACAAACTGAGCATGAAAGAAACAAAAGCGGAGGTGCATCCATCTTCATTAAGGATAAATACACCTTGAGACTGGTCAAACAGTATGTATGACTCTCTTGAACTACTCCATGTCTAATTAAATACAGGCAAAATCCCCTACCACATCATAGCTAGCTACAGGTCTCCCACCAAGAAGCAGGAAAAGCATATCGCATACCTGGACATACTGGAGTCACTTGACATACAACCCAACACCTTACTTATGGGTTATTTTACTTATCCTACAATCGATGGGTAAATAAACATGGTCACAAACATGCTGCCTCAGAGTTTCTTGGACTTTGTCAATGCAAATGCTCTGGACCAGCTAGTCAGCACACCCACAAGAGGCTTAAATGTCCTGGACATAGTACTCACTAACATGGGAGAGCATTGCACCCACCCAATGCGATGCCTTCCCTGGTAAGATTGGACCATAAATCAGTCTTGTTCAATGTAATTATACGAGCAGATACCCCATCAATTTCAAAAATGCTTGAGAATTTTTCTAAGACAAATTGCCTCCTAACAAGTAATGGTATAAGAAAGCCCCCTCAAATACAGATAACATGGACTCCTATGCAAAGTTGTACACCAATGCCATGTATAACCACTTAAGCAGTTGTATAGAATTGGTCGTACCTGACTGGATTAAAACCAGGTCTTTCCAAAAAAGCAAGCCACCCTAGTGGACTCCTAGTACAAACAGACTAGACCACTAGAGAAAGAAACTAAAGACCAAGAACAAGAGGGAACTGGCTCAGCAGAGGAAGAAATCCCTCTCTACATTAAAAAAAATAATAATAAAGTCTTGGCAGGTACTCCAAAGCTAATTACAAAACAAAAATAGCCTCTCTGTCTAAGGATAATCACGAGGCATTCTTTAACTACATCCAAAATCTAAAAGTGAATACCCGGCTCTGCACTGACCTGGTTGTGGATGGTACCACAGATAGTCAACTGGAGGTAATAGCCAACCTGCTAACAGACAGATTTTGAGAAAACTCCCCTCCTGCATTCCCTGAAGTCAGCCCCGAAAATATACCTGACACCATTCCTCAGCCTATTATCTCAAGAAAGTGGGCCATCTCGGCACTCTTCAAAGCCAAATATATGGCATCAATGGGACCAGACAACATCCCATGTTGCCATTTAAACAACTTAAAACATGACCTAGCAGACCCACTTGAATCCCTGTTTATCCACAGCCTGAAAACTGACTATGTTTCGTTGGAATAGAGGACAGCAACAGTAATCCAAAGCACAAAGGGGGACCATCAACTGACCCTGGGAATTATAGGCCCATAAACTGTACTAGCCTCATCTGCAAAACAATGGAAAGAATCACTATGGACCATATTATAAAGACATAGTTAATCTCCAAACTCTGGACCCAGCCCAGTTCAGATTCATTAAAGGTAGACCATACTCGTTAAACATGATTGACTTCTTTGAGAAAGTCACCAAGGCCCTGGATGAGGGAAAGACAGTGCATACCACCTATCTTGACCTAACCATGGCATTTGACACAATTCTCCACTCAGATATTATAGAGAAAATCTCCCAATTGGGAATTAACCCCTACATTACCAGATGGATAGCCAACTGGCTCACTGACAGGACAAATACTGTCAAAGTGGGTGACTTCACCTCTAGCAAAAGACCAGTCACCAGTGACGTACCACTAGGTTCTGTCCTGGGTCCCTTACTGTTCAGAATTTATTTCTCAGCAGTCCAGGCAAACTTGGATGGTGTATGGCTGACCAAGTTCACTGAAAGTTGTAAATTGGGAGCAATCATTGTGTCTCCCAACAAAGTTAATATACTTCAGACAGGATTAATGCAGATAAATGATTGGTGCCAAAACTATGCATTAATTTAAGTGCAAAAAAACTGTATTATTATCCTCTTTGGGAAAGTTGACATCCCTGTTAATTACATTATAAACAGCACCCCCACTAAGTGTAGACCCAGTTGTATGTGATCTGGGTACTCAGGTTGTTAGCAATCTGAACTTTGACCATCACATATACACAGTAGTAAGAAAATCCTTCTATATGGCACCTATTATAAGTAAAGGCATCACATCTAGATCTAAGGATGTTATAATTTTATTATACTGGGCCCTCTTCAGACCAGTAATTGAGTACAATGCTCCCTTTTGCATGTACCTCACCAGAAACCTGCAACAATTGGAGAGACCACAGAGGTTTCTCACAATAAATTACAGGGTACACAAAACAAGTCTTTCATGGAAAGACTGAAAGCCCTGTCACTGTATTTTGTCCCATACACGTTGCTAAGGGGTGACCTGTGTCTGGCTTACAGGGCAGTCTCTGACCTGGCCCTGATGGAAATGCTACACATTCGTAAATCAAACTGCAGGAGGGTCACTTTCTCTGGGGATCTTAACCTAGTCTCTGACAAGAGCAGGTCATGCTGAACAGATAAATACATCTCCCAGAGACTGCCACTTCATTGGAATAAACTTCTAATTCATGTGAAACAAAGCACTTCCCTGGCCTTCTTCAAACACAACCTAGATCGATGGATGGGTGACCACAGTTTCACTCCTGGGGGGGTGCCCGTGTCCCTCCTGGACAGAGGAAGTTGGTACTAACTACCATAGACCTTTACCTCTGTGAACTTCACTCACCTAACCACCGACAACTGGGGCAACTCAGGATAAATATGGCTAGGCTTGTAAGGACTCTAGGGTCATTAGTCTAGTAACCTTCTATGAACATCTTACAACTCACATTTTCTGAAGCAAAAATTAATGACCTTATGTGTTAGAATTTTATGATACATTTCATTAAACTGAAGATTTTATATTGTCTCTTTATTAATATGCTTACATTTTTCTATTCCTGTCACCCTGTTTTTAAATGTGTTTTATAGTGGTATGGTATCCCACATTTCTTCTAGAAGCAGGAAGAATTCTGTGCTATTTGGTATTCATATTTTTGCAAATTAGCTGTCCAGATTTTTGCTGAATGCTCATATTTTTCAGGAGCCTTTATTCCTGTTTTCAATGACGGCAGGCTGAGAGGTATATTTTGGGGGACAAGGTCATAGGCAAGGTTGGATACATGTTATTGTTAAATTTGTTTTTTTAATATTTTGAATATTTAATGATAAGTATATGAGGGGAGGGCAAAATGTCATATGCAACAAAACACTAAAATGCACAAAATGATTTATTCTAATTTTTCTACACAAGAAGAGTAGACTTGCTATGCCTATTTTTAATATGTGTTTTTACAATGGTTATCTTTGTTACTCCCTGTGATTTGTGGCTGGCAATTGTTCTTTTTTTCACAGTATTTTATTATCTGTGTTTGCCAGGTAAACTCAAAGATTTGAATTCTTGGGTTTCAGCTTGTAATTATGTTCTGTCTTTGCAGTGTTACTGCTCCTAGAACTCCAAGGGAGTTGCATCCTGTCCTCCTAATGATATAAGCCAGGAAATAAGCAGGTTGAGAAAGCACTTTTAGACTAGTGGTGACAGCTGTCAGAATTGTGTAGTGATACGTATTAAGTAAAGCCGAATGAACATTCATTGCCTATCCAGGTATTTCTCCCAGTGCAAGTCACTAGTTGAAAGGCAATTATGCTATCTGTCGGAATATCCAGCCAATATGAAATCTACAGAGATGTCCCTCTTAGCAGCATGCATTAAACTGGAGAAGGTACAGTATTAATGGACAAAGCTAAAGGTATGATAAAGAACCTGACAAGAAGATTTTTTGCTATCTTTTCATTGCACATAGTTAAACTTTTGACGTTTAATCTTTTTTAGATGTCAGATAGCCCATAGCTTGTTTTTTTATATAAGATGGACAAAAAGTGTAGTTTTACATTTGCAGTCATGGTATGCCATAAGTTCATTATGAAGAAATGCCATGTCTGGATAATATGCAGCAGTTACTGGTGTCAACTAATTTAATACACAATGCTTCAAAGAGTACAGTGTGTTACCTTTTCACACATAGTTTGCTTACAACTGCTCCTTCTTCACTTGTAGCAGTTTATATCAACCTACCTTAGTATATGAAGTTGCTTAATTGCTTGCAGTATGACTATGTGCCACGCTTAATACCTTGGTCATCTGTTATGAAAGATGGAAGCAGAAGACTAAAGGAATATAAATGTGTTTATGTTTTCCTTACCCAGGTGAACCTCATGTAGATATAATGTGACTGCCTGTGATGCCATTAAAATCAGGGTAACCATGAGGGAATGTGCAGCTGTTGGGTCACTATAAAGCTGTACAACTACAGTATCACCATATTTGGAAAAAAATGGTCCAACTATGGCAGCTTACATGCAAAGCAAAGATGTGATATATAACTCATTCAGTAAACCTGTGTCCTAAAGAGTAAACCGCTGTAGAATCCTTACTGAACACAACCTCATGCACATAGATGCATATAAATACATGCACATATGGTTGGAAGACCTGTCATTCATTACAATAGCCTCTAGGTAACATCAGCAGCAGGAGGAGGAGTACTTCACTGTAAAATTCTGGAAACAGAGGCATCAGTCTTTGCTGCAAAGGGGTTATAGACTGACACAGGCAGGGGCCTGTTCCAAAAGAGTTATATAGTTAGAAACTGATTCCAAGGAAAGGGTCTGATTAACAGATTTATACAGCTGGAAACCTGATGTCCAGGCAAAAACCAGTTCAAGAGAAGAGTTCTACCATCTTAAAAATAGAGAAGACTCATTTCATTGTGGCACTGGAGCATGAGAGTGGCCAGTGGTTTGACGGATGATAGTCTGAAGCAAGACCAAAGACATAGGCACAGTTAGCATCTTACAGCTATTCTGAAAGAGCTTGTCATTCTGTTTGGAAATTACAAACATTGTAAATAATGTATATGCAATCTTGTTTTAACTTAAATTGTCTTGCTCCATCACCACTTTGACTACACCCTATTACATTTATGTGATTACTTATTGAACCACAGTGCATTTTGTTATTTAATCTAGGTATTGTTTTGCAGTTTAGTTTGGTATTATTTTGCTGTTTCAGTTTTGTTTATCATTATTCATGTGCTCATCTAGAGCTCAGGTCATTACTGAAAGGGGTCAGTAGAAAAATTCCAATTACTAAGTTAACAAATTGCAGTAACAGTAACAATAAGGTCTGTGCACTTAGTATAAATCAGACTGATGGGAAATGTCAATGACTTTACTGAATTATTTAAGTTCTGTCATATAACACTGAAAGTTAGTGTACATCTGAAAATGTTTATTTCAGTAAAGGCATGATCTAATTTATAAATTCAGCCTTTGTTTTTTCTGTAAAAGTAAAAGAATTGTAATGCACGCAGTTTATGTAGCAAAATGAAAGTAACTGAAGGATGAAAATATTTGCCATTTGAGAAAAAAAATCATAAGGCATGGCTTGAGCGGGCTTGAGCCACCCCTATATATCTATATCTATATCTATATCTATATCTATATCTATATCTATATCTATATCTATATCTATATCTATATCTAGCTATATCTATCTATCTATATAAAAGTTATGATAACCAAAAAAACTAGAGTCACAAATAATCAGTCTAAAAGGATCAGAACTCAAATCTCCTAAACAAAAAAACAGGCATTTTTTTTGGGGGGGGGCAAGCATGCATAGACTCCCCAAACTGAATGATTATTATAAATACGGATATTGCACTACAGTGTAGAAAGGATACATTCTTTGATCCTCACTGTACCTCAATTGCAAACAGGAAAAAAAGCTGGTTTGTGTGATCAGGTGATTTTCGATCAGCTGTACCGACTTTTATTCTATTCAAAGAAATTCAATCTCAGTCAAAGGTAGGTATCCCCTGTATATGCATATATACATATATCTATATATCTAAATATATCCACATATATATATATATATATATATATATATATATATATATATATATATATATTTAGAGAGAGAGAGAGAGAGAGAGAATAAGTCTGTAAAAAGTTACTGGAGGTACAGATCTACAAAAACTTAGGTTTAATTTGCTGGTCTCTCCTGTATGAACTTCAGCTTGCAAGTCTAACCACAGAATGTGCTACTACTTTCCATGGATTCAGTACATTAATATAATAGATTTGCTCAGTCTTTCTCTTTCCTAAACATCTATCCTTGTAGTTCACTGCATTTATTTTTTCAATCACCTCAAATTACCCTTGATGTTTATCCATGCAGACTAAATTTCTGGATATGTGCTCGTTTACTGTTGGCATAAACAACTTAATCTGTCCTGTAGGCTAACATAGGTTCATAGGTTCATAGGTAGGTACTAGGCTATCGGCCCTGGGGCCTATACAAGCCCAGCCAAAAAGGTACCCTGGCTTTTGCCACCCAAGAGAATTATTTTCCTGTGCCACTGTCGAGCAGAGCCATAGAGGTGATCCCCGGGGTGAATTTCCTATTTCCCATCCAATCATCAAGATTTTTCTGAAGAGTGTAATGAAGAGCTTTGTTTGATATAGATAGGTAGTTTATTCCAGAGTATGGAAAGTCTCTGGGACAGGAATCTATCCCTCCGGCATGTTCTGTTTATTGTGGTGACAAGATTTAGATCAGAGGGATTGGGATTTCTTTAAGTGGAGCATGTACAACAACTCTAGGTTTGACATAGCTTTGTATGTTAGGCAGAGATCACCTCTGAGTAGGCGATATGCGATGGAGTAAAGCTGGAGTTTTTTGAGACGGTCTGCGTAGGGCATCTGTTTGAGGTACATACATTACAGCCAGTGCTGCCATGGAAAACCCATCTGACTACAGACCTGAAGACTGTAAGTTTGACTTCTGCTCAGCTAGGTTGACATATTTTGTCTGGCAGTGGGCAAAGAGGATTAATTCCTTAATCTGTTAATGATCGCCATCTTGTGGTACAAGGTTTGATTCCCTCAACTTTCATTTGCCTAGTGTGCGACCTTGAGCAAGTCACTTCACCAGCCATGCTTGTAAATCTGGGCTAGCCTCTTTAATGGTCTCTTGGACTGCATATCTAGTAACTACCTATGTTCACCCCTTTTAAATAGTGTATTCCCTTCTCAAATTTTCTTAGCAATGTCAAGCAATATTCCGGGATGTTTAATGTATAATGATACAAGATATATAAACCATTATAAGTAGCCATAATTATTATTTCTAACACTAGCATTCTGACACTTGTAATCAAATAATTGTATTAATGCTATACAAGGGCTTCATAATTATCTCATAGTTAAAGCTCTTTACCATATTTGTTTTAGTTGCACACTTAGTAAGATAAAACAATTAAGAATTATGGTCCAGATTCCATAAAGCCATTACATACATTACATCATGAATGTATTTTGAAATAGCAGCTGCTACAATGTCAAGGTTATTATTGAAATGAGCATTTTTATGCAGAAGTTGTTCAAGATTATGAAAATATAAGCAGTTAATGAATTATTTTGAGAATTTGCTATTAGTAGTTTGCAACTCCCTTTAAATATCAGGGTAGTTTAAATCATCAATAATAACATGTGTTTTGAATCCATGACATCATGTCTACTGAAATAGATCCAGTGTTCATAGTGTCTTGTATTACGCATGTGATAACATCCACAATCCTAAATGATTTAATTAGCCTTATTCCTAAAATGTCAACCACAGCACACTCTGGAAGTACATCTGTTTTTATAAGTATGGATGTTAAGAAAATGGGAATTAGCAGAACTACACCTCCACCTTTCTTACTATTATTCGAACACTCATATTAAGTTACTAGAAACCAAAGCCTCTACTATGGCAAGAAGATTATCATTTTAATTTTAATTATACTTTTCAGTTCATGATGTTTGTTTTCTATGCTATGAGCATTCCAAAAGTAGCATTCTGGAGAGAATTTAGATCCCTTTTCTCAAATACTACTTTTTTCTGACTGAATCTAAAAAAAAAAGGCTGAATGTGTTCTGTGGTTTTACCAACCAAATATGTAGTACCATTGTTATTTAAATGCAGTAACAATTAGTGTAAAATTGTGTGTGTAAAAAAAAAAAAAACATACTTCACAATATGCAGTCAACTTAATGAAGACTGTAGACAACTGTCTCAATCAAGTATTGAATAAACGAGTTTTAGTGAATTGATCATCTTTCCATCTAGATGAGGAAGAAATTCCACCTATGGTCATACCTACTGACGGATTCTTGCAGATTAGTAATATCCAATATTAATTTTGTATATGGTTTAATGGTGTTAATAACAAATCATTAATGCCAGCATGCAACAATTGTAAGATTACTTTAGGGCAATACCCTAATTTCAAGCCTGACATTGCTGAAAATGCACTGCATCATTTATTATGTCTATATAAGTTGTATAATGTAGGCTTAAGGATAGTGTCTCCTAATATACTATCAATTGTCAATATCACAATTTTTTATGTAATTCTTAGCAGTCTGACTGGTACTTTGCTGGTAACATCATTATTATCCCCCTTTGCCCATCCACCATTTTCCGCATTTATATATGTTTATTATGACTGATGGAATACCAGTCCACATTACTAGACTGGCAATGGTGTTTCTTACTTAATGGGTTTTCCACAATTTTTTCTGGATACAAAACATTAGGTACAGGTTGGTTATCTTCAGTAATCAAATAATTGAGCAGAAACCAAGTTACCATAGTTTAGACATGCATTGTGAAAGGAAGAAAGCCAAATGCAGAATTACAAAAACTAAAAATTAAGATAGCAGACATGGGAAATAAACAAAGATAATGCAATTTTCACTTAATAGGGCTACATGAAAATGTTAGCGGAATAACTGTAATAAAATACACATTGCTGCACTTACCAAATTCTCTTCTGTATATGCTACAATTGTAAAAATCAAAAACAATGTGTACACAGTCTAAGACCTTAAGCAAGGAGCACCTAAACAATGCTAAACAGGATTTAGTCTACCTTATTTTGAGGATAAAATAGTTCTTCCTGTGAACTGTGACAGAAGGACAAACATTAGTGTTAGAATGGCTTTATCAAGACTTTGTCAGAAATCCACTTAAAAGAAAGTAAGCCAATACAGAGATTCAGAAACTCTACTTCACTGCTAGTACTGCCAGCCCACCAAGATACCCAACAGAACTCCATAGTAAATAGGGAGAGGAGGTTCATTTTTTATCCATTCCAGAAGCAAACATGACTTCCTTGTAGGAAAATCTACTCATCCTCAAGGTGCCCAATGAAAAAGAATCCATACGTAGATAGGAAAATAGAGACCTTAATCTAGAAGAGAGGGTAAGGATAAAGACAATGCTTTTAAAATTTGCCTCTATGTCCTATATCTCACTAGCCAAATCTTCCAAAACCTGAAAGGAAGAGGATGAGGGCTACCTATCACCTGCAAAGCATTGTGACTGCCACCTCAAAAAAGCTGTTAAGAAACTACTCTCTTCAGAGGTTCCAGAAGTAAATATATTTAAGGTCTTGTCATTTGAAGATAAAGTAGAAACAGAAGAAGGCTTTGTAATAGAGAAGCCCCAAATTTAACAAGATAAGATAACAAACAGAAAAGCATACCCCTTACAGAAAACATAAGTAACTAGCTATACTCCCACGGCTGAGTGAACAGATGCAGTTTTAAATTTGGCCTGGATTGGGCATGTTGGAAATTGCCTGTTTCAAGAGCTGTTTCTACAGTAGTGCAACCCCCCCCCCCCCGTACTACCTTACTTATGTGTGCTGACCCTTACAGTAACCCTAACCTTAACCTTTCACATTACATTACCAAAATCCCTTTCCCTTTTAACAGTACTTGCACCAAGACAAAACTCAATCTCTGTTTTGCAGCTGGAGTTTTTTTTAGTGAAAAAGAAATATAAAGTGTTTTTAATTCACTCTTAGTAGTCATTCAGTGTTTCATGGTTCTCTCTTTTTTCTACAATTTGAGGCAATCTCTTTTGAGCATTCAACCCTTCCTGATAGAATTGTACACATACTACAGTGTTAGCCAAGAAATTAAAAAATAATGCTTCACTTATTCTTCTGCTGAAGCACTAATAACCCTCATCCCAGTAAACAGACCCTAACCCCACTGTGACCATTTTTCTAGACCTTGAGAAAGCTTTCAGCACCACACAGTGGGTGTATTGATGTAATATGTTATATAAGATAGGCATAGCAGATAAGACTAATTAATCAGTACAAACACTATACAAAAAGCCTGCAGTAAGAGTGTTAACAAATATCAGAATGCCTGAGACTTTCTGATTATACAGATTTCCAAGACTTGATTATATAGAGGTAACTTTAAGGATCCCCCTTGCCTCCTTCAATCGTTGTGTGGCAACTGAGCCAATAATTAGACTAATGAAGAATCAGGATATAGAAGGGCCGGAAGTGTGGTGACATATAAGCTGGATAAGCTAGATATTTTATTCATAGATGATTGCTTGATATTAAAAATAGACCCAGAAAACGATCCACTGATGTACAAAAAAGCTAACTTTAAAATTGTCTCTTTGTGTGGCCTGAAGTTAAATGCAATCAGGACAGATGTGTTTCTAGTAAACATGGAATAAAAAAAAATTATACCTGACATCTGTATTGTGTGATATTCATCTCTGCCCAGCTGTCTATGTTTTGGGACACATTCCTATTATAAGAAATAACCCCCTGTATCAATAAATATTTATATGGACATGTATATCGAGGAAGCTGACTAGTTTCACTAATAGGCAGAATTGCTATACTAAAGATATGTTTATGCCTTTGGCTCATTATATCTTTTTTGGAGCTCAACAAGATTGGCCCTGTGGTTCCACGTTCTGTATCCAATTAGCCCATTCATTCCTCCAGAAAGGCAAGAGCCGTCTGGCCCATTTGTTCCCCAGTGAAATGAGAATTAGTTGGTAAGGAGTGGGCCTATGTACGCATCCTTTGAACCTTCATATCCCACCCTATTAGCAGCCTGCGGTCTCCACTATGGCTGACATGGGAGGTATACATGAGCTTCTACTGATGTGCAACTTGCCAAGCAAGTGGTTCACTGACTACAGTGCAAGGATATAGGGCTCATCTTCCTGCTGCTGGTGATACACCAATAGTGCAGTGTGCAAAGCTGCCTCTCTCCCTGCCAGGTGAATGAGTGAGCTGATATCTGCCATTTACTCTCATCCTTTCCCATCTACTCTTATCTACTCCATCAACTGTCTCTTCTACTAGTGAAAAACAAGTCATCTGGAGTGCAGTCAGAGTTTTAGCCACCCTATATCATGGAGCAACTTTTGAAGTCTTACATCTTGTGACACATGCCATATATCAGATCTTCTCAAAACCTTACAAAAAATTAAAAAAAAGAATAAAAACTATTTTGGAAATATAGAAGTTTATCTGGGACAATAATGGCAGGTGCAGAAAATAGAAAGATATATACTATGTTGAAAGACAACAAGGAGGCTTAGTGGGAAAAGACGTAGGATCTTATGCAAATGCCTTTGCATTGATCTCAGTAGGGCAGCTAAGGAATGACCAAAATCTTTTGTAGATAGACCTCTATTTGTGCCTTTTTTGAAGGAATAAAAAAGAGTTTCTTTCTTTCTTAACTTATTTAGAGTAACTTACCTGGGTAGATCACTGATGCACATGGACCCATTTCAGGCTCAGCATGGGTACAAAAACACATAACAAATAAATAAATAAATAAATACGTACAATTATGTCAGAAAGGTAGTACATTTTACATAGAAGCAAAAAGGCAGAATATTTTGCAGCAAGTTAAATGCATTGAAAAATTATACAATATACACATCTTCCAGGGAGAAATAGAGAAGTTATATGGTTTGTATGCTAAAAATTCACAGATTACTAAAAATCATGACATGTTACTGATAAAAGTTTAGAACTCCTATACTGGGACATACAAATTTCTTAATGGTGAGGGTGATGAGAGGGCTGAAAACATTATTTATTCATTTATTCATTCATTCATTTATTTATATTTGCCACATCAGCTCATTTTAAAGCACCTCATTATCCACTGGGTCTCCTAAATGCATATAGCCATCCCTGGACTGATTTCAACCCACATTCGGTGGTAAGAGAGGAGTTCAAGAGTAATTGATGGAGTATCATGTTGCTGCCAAGGAATGTTGTTCTCCTAAGTACCTAACCACTGTATGCACCTTTCCCATCCCAGGGAAAGGCATGACATACACTGTTTTGGTGTATCATACACACTTTCACATGAAACTCAGCCATGGCCCTTCACTACTGTGAGGAAACACACCTGTGCATGTCTCTGGCCTTACTTATGGGTCAACCAGGATGGTGTGTTTGGGTGCAAGCTCCCACATTCCTCAGCATGGGCATGCCCATATTAATGACTGTACATTGAATCACCCAAGCTGTTATTTGAAGTCTTATAACCTGAGTTGTAGTCAAGGCTTTATCATTCTATGCCAGTGCAGCAGGTCTCTCTAAATCCTTTATAGGTTCATAGTTTCATAGGTTCATACTAGGCTATCTGCCCTAGGGCATTTATAAGCCTAGCCAGAGTGTGTGTGGCTTTCACCACCCCTTAGGTTGAGAATACTACGCCCATTTAGGGTTTAGTTTACTGTGCCTCTGTCTAGTAGTGACACAGAAATGACCCCCGGGGTAAACCTACGATTTCCCATCCACTCGTCAAGATTTCTCTTGAATAGAGTTAGTGAGGGGCTCTGCCTAACATGGATTGGGATTCTGTTCCAGAGTGTAGGGAGCCTCTGGGTTATGAATCTGTCCCTCCAGCACGTCCTATTTATTTCTGTGTTGATGTTTAAGTCTCTTGCTCTCATGGCTCTGATGGATTTGGATTTTCTGAGGTGGAGCATGTCCATTAATTTCGGATTGGACATGGCCTTGTACGTCAGGCACAGATCACCACTGAGTAGGCAGTATGTGACTGAATAGAGCTGGAGTTTTTTCAGTCGGGCAGCATATGACATATGTTTAAGACCCTTTATCCTCTTGGTGAGGAACTTTTGGGGTCTTTCCAACTGCTGCAGGTGTCGGGTAAGATACATCCCAAATGGGGCATTGTACTCAATCATTGGCCTGATAAGAGAAGAGTATAGGGGCACAATGACCTCTCTTGATCTAGATGTGAAACCCTTCATGATAAGGTGGGCAATATAGAAGGTCTTCCTAACCACTTTGGCAATATGAGTGTCAAATGAGAGGTTACTGTCAACCTGGGTACCTAGGTCCCTGATTACCTCTTCCGTACTTAATGGATTACCACCTTTGTGGTAATTTGTGGGTACCTTGTTTTTCCCAAAGGGTATGACTATACATTTTTTGGTGTTCAGCTTAAGGCCATGGCTCTGGCACCAATTATCCATTTCTATGAGGCCTCTCTGAAGGATGTTTGTGTCCGCTGGAGTATCAATTATGGCGCCCAGTTTGCAGTCATCTGCGAACTTTGTCAGCCACAATCCTCCTATGTTTGCCTGTACCTCAGAAAAATAAATGCCGAACAAGAGGGGTCCCAGGACTGAGCCCTGTGGGACACCGCTTGTGACTGGCTTAGAGTCTGACATAGCTCCAGCAACTCTGAACCTGTGTGTTCTGTCCTTGAGCCAGTTTGCAACCCATCTTGTGACATATGGGTTTACATTTAGGCTGGTGAGTTTGTCTATGATGCCCGAGTGGGGTATTGTGTCAAAGGCTTTTGCAAGGTCAAGGTAAGCTGTGTGAACTGCCTTACCCTCATCAATGGTCTTAGTGACTGTTTCAAAAAAGTCGACCAAGTTCAAAAGGCAGGATCTGCCCTTGACAAAGCCAAATTGGGTAGGATCCAATGTCTGTAGGTCCCCAATGTCTTTGTTTATGAGTTTCATAATGATCCTCTCCATAGCTTTGCAGACCAGGCTCGCTGCTTATGGGCGGTAATTTCCAGGGTCCGTAGAAGCACCGCCTTTGTGAAGTGGGACCACTGTTGCCGTACACCACTCTTTGGGTATGTATCCTGTAGTAAGGCTAAGATTAAACAGCAGCCTTATGTGTGGGTTTATTTCCTCTTGGAGTTCATGTAGCACACAGCCCAGGACACTGTCCGGTCCCATTGATGCTGTGTTTTTAGCTTTAGAGAGGGCGGCTCTCACCTGGGCATCTGAGATGTTTGGGAATCTGCACTCTGCTGGGATAGTTAGTTCTCCTTTTGGAGGGGAGGGGGAGGAGAAATTTCAACTGAACCTGTCTGCCAGAATGTTGGCAATGTCAGTGGGTTCAGTGTACTTTGTGTCATTTTGGACTAACTCTGAGCATATCTGGGAGTTTCCACCCAGGTTTCTAACATAGCTAAAGAAGGCCTTGTGATTGTCTTTTGTATCTTTTGTGATTTTTCTCTCAAAGTTGGCCTTGGATGATTTTATGAGTGATCGTAGTTTTTTGCTAGTACTGATCAGAGATGCCTTCCCTTTTAGGGATTTAGCTCTGTCATGTAGTAGCTTCCTCCTCCTGTTGTAAAGTTTGTTTATGGCTGGGGTCCACCAGACCGGGCGCCTGCCTTTGGGGGAATGGGTCTTGGTTTTATTTGGGATTGCATGATCCATGCATTCTTGAAGGTGCCCGTATAAGGCATTTGTAAAGGATTCAGCAGTGTGGGTTGTGGTTTCCACTGGCCCAGGGGCCTTGAAGGATACCACTTCAGTCTTAAGAAGTGTGAAGTTGGCTTTTGAGAAGTTCTTCACTGTGGTCTTTGTGCAGGGGTGGGGGCTGTGGATTTCCAGTGAGATTAATTTATGGTCTGATCTTACCAATGAGGGATATACTTCCGGTGTGGAGCATTTTGTCCCCATGTTTGTGATGATCAGGTCTAGTATATTGTCTCCTCTTGTGAGAATGGTGACTAATTGTTCCATCGCATTTGAGTTTATGAATTCTAGGAACCTTTGGGCTAGGGTGTTCGGGCTTGAGTAATGTTCCCAGTCTATGTTTGGGTAGTTGAAGTCTCCCAATATGATGGTATTTGGAGAGACAGTCATACTCTCCAGTGTCTTCAGGAAGGCTGTGTGGGGTTCCTGAGTTTGAGAGGGTGGTCTGTAGCATGCTACAAACTGTAAGGCAGTTTTGCCTATGGTTAGTTGCACCTGGATGGTCTCTGATGCTTCGTGCATTGCCACTAACCTGGAGGTGTGGGTATCTTTGATGAATATGGATACTCCCCCTCATTTTGTGGTTTGGTCCAAGTTTTGGAGCCGGAAAGCATGATATGAGGTAAAACCTGATAGTGCTGGGGTGCTCTCAGGAGCCTTGAACCAGGTTTCAGTCACTGCACAGACATCGATGTTCTCCATACTGAGGAGGGCTTCGAGAGCATGCATCTTGAGGTTTAGACTTCTGGCATTGAGCAGCATTACCCTTAGTTTTTTTCCACTTGTGTTATCTAGGGAGGTAGGTTTGTCATTTGAGCCTTGCCTAAAAAAGGCACTATGGGGGTGGCAAGAGCCTTGGCCAATATCCGAAGCCCAGGGTGACAGGTGCAAGCCATCCCTTGTGAAGCAGCGTGGCTTGTCGAAAGCATGTCATCCGCAGCAGACAGACATTGGCTCCCCTTAGAATGACACCAGTAATTAAGCCAATTGTTAAAACTGATCATTTTGTCTTTGTACTGTGGCATCATTCTTGGTGAGGGTAAGTTGCTGCTCAGGGTCAGGGTCATACCGACCTGGGCTACATAATCAGAGAGCTCCTCTATGTCTCTTTTCATGTAGTCCAGGGAGGTACGTCTCAGGTCGTTCACACCGGCATGTACAATGACTGAGTCATATTTGTACTTGCTGTGGAGTGACCTGAGTGCTTGTGTTATGTGGCGGATTCTAGCTCCTGACAGGCAGCTTACTGTGACCCTCTCCTTGTTCAGTCTGGTGAGCGGGACATCAGTGTGTCTGACTATGGAGTCATCTATTACAAGTGTGTCTGACATGTTGTTTGGCCTTAAGGGCTGTGACTGTTTAGCACACTGACTTTGTGAACTATGTGTTGCATGTGCTATGTCTTGAGGTGGCGGTTGCTTGGGTGTCTGCTTTGGAGGCCTCTGTTGTTTTGGTAGATTTTTAATCAGCCCCGAGTATGTTTTTGTGTGTTTATGTGTTTGGTTTGCAGTTGTGATAGTTCTATGTGAGACTGGGTTTGTGGTGTGCGTGATTACCTTCTCCTCCTGACTGGTCTTGCCAGTACTGAGTTGAGAGAGCTCAGCCTCCAGTTTGGCTATATAGTTGCATCTCTCACATATATTTGTATTTGTTGGGAGGAGGAGAGGGTTGTTCAGGTACATGAGGCAATTGTAACATTGCCTCAAGATTCCCAGATTCACCAGCTGAACAGGAGAGGACGCCAGCAACTGACCCTTCAACATGCTAGAATAGTGAAAAGATTGCTGTGTAACTGAGTCTGAAAGGACCTATAGGGAAATGGGTACTCAAGGGAATTTAGGTGAATGAAGTACTTTCTTTTGTTTAAGAGTGCTTTACCTGTATAAAAAATGCTTTAGGAGCAAGTGCTGAGCTTTTCAGATAGAGTATAGGCTGTTTAGATTGCAAGTAGAGCAGTTCTAAGGGAAAAATTGAAGAGCAGACTTTACGGAGCCAGAAATAGCTTAAACTTGATTAACCGGTGCTGCCCGATGCTGCTCTATGAGCAACTTTGCGCTAATTCGTGCAAAAGAGCACTAAAGTGCGCAAAAACGGGCTTTATAGCAGGGGGTTGAAAAGAGCCAGGAATTGACCCAAAATGGCCAATAAACTACAAGTTGCTGGGCTGGAACCACTCCTCTAGGGACAAATAGGTTGCTCAGTGCTCCCCACTCCCACTGGTGAACAAAGAAGCTTCCTCTTATCCAAATAAGGATATGGATAGCACAGGAACTAAGACAAAGCCCAGAGATCAGCAAAATCTGAAGACTGGACTATTCTAGTTCAGAAAAGCGGGAAAACAAGGATATTTTTTTTTGTTTTTTTACAGAGACAGAAGAAAAAGAAACAGTAGCAAATGGTAAATGCTATAAAATGGCTAGCGGACTTGAGTGTGTTAGCCTAACAGTTGTATTAAACAAAAAATAACCTTTTAAAGTGCTAACAGTTTAGAATCTACACAGGCACAGTAAAAACAATATGCAGAGCTGTTTTTTAGGTGAAATGCAGTCGAGATGCAGTAATTAAAGCGAAAGCCAGAAAAAATACTTAAAAATCAAGGAAAGTCACTCTTTCACTCTCTGCTGCTTGTAGAACTCTGCAGGACACCACGAGGAGCTGTGCTGAGTCTTTTACAAGTGAAAAAGCGCGCAAAAATGGGCTTTATAGCAGGGGTTGAAAAGAGCCAGGAATTGACCCAAAATGGCCAATAAACTACAAGTTGCTGGGCTGGAACCACTCCTCTAGGGACAAATAGGTTGCTCAGTGCTCCCCACTCCCACTGGTGAACAAAGAAGCTTCCTCTTATCCAAATAAGGATATGGATAGCACAGGAACTAAGACAAAGCCCAGAGATCAGCAAAATCTGAAGACTGGACTATTCTAGTTCAGAAAAGCGGGAAAACAAGGATATTTTTTTTTGTTTTTTTCTTTTTTTACAGAGACAGAAGAAAAAGATACAGTAGCAAACAGTAAATGCTATAAAACGGCTAGCGCACTTGAGTGTGTTAGCCTAACAGTTAAATTAAACAAAAATAACTTTTTAAAGTGCTAACAGTTTAGAATCTACACAGGTACAGTAAAAACAATATGCAGAGCTGTTTTTTAGGTGAAATGCAGTCGAGATGCAGTAATTAAAGCGAAAGCCAGAAAAAATACTTAAAAATCAAGGAAAGTCACTCTTTCACTCTCTGCTGCTTGTAGAACTCTGCAGGACACCACGAGGAGCTGTGCTGAGTCTTTTACAAGTGAAAAAGCGCAAAAATGGGCTTTATAGCAGGGGTTGAAAAGAGCCAGGAATTGACCCAAAATGGCCAATAAACTACAAGTTGCTGGGCTGGAACCACTCCTCTAGGGACAAATAGGTTGCTCAGTGCTCCCCACTCCCACTGGTGAACAAAGAAGCTTCCTCTTATCCAAATAAGGATATGGATAGCACAGGAACTAAGACAAAGCCCAGAGATCAGCAAAATCTGAAGACTGGACTATTCTAGTTCAGAAAAGCGGGAAAACAAGGATATTTTTTTTTTTTTTTTTTTTACAGACAGAAGAAAAGATACAGTAGCAAACAGTAAATGCTATAAAATGGCTAGCGCACTTGCGTGTGTTAGCCTAACAGTTAAATTAAACAAAAATAACTTTTAAAAGTGCTAACAGTTTAGAATCTACACAGGTACAGTAAAAACAATATGCAGAGCTGTTTTTTAGGTGAAATGCAGTCGAGATGCAGTAATTAAAGCGAAAGCCAGAAAAAATACTTAAAAATCAAGGAAAGTCACTCTTTCACTCTCTGCTGCTTGTAGAACTCTGCAGGACACCACGAGGAGCTGTGCTGAGTCTTTTACAAGTGAAAAAGCATGCAAAATCGGGCTTTATAGCAGGGGGTTGAAAAGAGCCAGGAATTGACCCAAAATGGCCAATAAACTACAAGTTGCTGGGCTGGAACCACTCCTCTAGGGACAAATAGGTTGCTCAGTGCTCCCCACTCCCACTGGTGAACAAAGAAGCTTCCTCTTATCCAAATAAGGATATGGATAGCACAGGAACTAAGACAAAGCCCAGAGATCAGCAAAATCTGAAGACTGGACTATTCTAGTTCAGAAAAGCGGGAAAACAAGGATATTTTTTTGTTTTTTTTTCTTTTTTTACAGAGACAGAAGAAAAAGATACAGTAGCAAACAGTAAATGCTATAAAATGGCTAGCGCACTTGAGTGTGTTAGCCTAACAGTTAAATTAAACAAAAATAACTTTTTAAAGTGCTAACAGTTTAGAATCTACACAGGTACAGTAAAAACAATATGCAGAGCTGTTTTTTAGGCGAAATGCAGTCGAGATGCAGTAATTAAAGCGAAAGCCAGAAAAAATACTTAAAAATCAAGGAAAGTCACTCTTTCACTCTCTGCTGCTTGTAGAACTCTGCAGGACACCACAAGGAGCTGTGCTGAGTCTTTTACAAGTGAAAAAGCGCGCAAAAACGGGCTTTATAGCAGGGGGTTGAAAAGAGCCAGGAATTGACCCAAAATGGCCAATAAACTACAAGTTGCTGGGCTGGAACCACTCCTCTAGGGACAAATAGGTTGCTCAGTGCTCCCCACTCCCACTGGTGAACAAAGAAGCTTCCTCTTATCCAAATAAGGATATGGATAGCACAGGAACTAAGACAAAGCCCAGAGATCAGCAAAATCTGAAGACTGGACTATTCTAGTTCAGAAAAGTGGGAAAACAAGGATATTTTTTTGTTTTTTTTTTTTTACAGAGACAGAAGAAAAAGATACAGTAGCAAACAGTAAATGCTATAAAATGGCTAGCACACTTGAGTCTGTTAGCCTAACAGTTAAATTAAACAAAAATAACTTTTAAAGTGCTAACAGTTTAGAATCTACACAGGTACAGTAAAACAATATGCAGAGCTGTTTTTAGGTGAAATGCAGTCGAGATGCAGTAATTAAAACGAAAGCCAGAAAAAATACTTAAAAATCAAGGAAAGTCACTCTTTCACTCTCTGCTGCTTGTAGAACTCTGCAGGACACCACGAGGAGCTGTGCTGAGTCTTTTACAAGTGAAAAAGCGTGCAAAAATGGGCTTTATAGCAGGGGGTTGAAAAGAGCCAGGAATTGACCCAAAATGGCCAATAAACTACAAGTTGCTGGGCTGGAACCACTCCTCTAGGGACAAATAGGTTGCTCAGTGCTCCCCACTCCCACTGGTGAACAAAGAAGCTTCCTCTTATCCAAATAAGGATATGGATAGCACAGGAACTAAGACAAAGCCCAGAGATCAGCAAAATCTGAAGACTGGACTATTCTAGTTCAGAAAAGTGGGAAAACAAGGATATTTTTTTTTTTTTTACAGAGACAGAAGAAAAGATACAGTAGCAAACAGTAAATGCTATAAAATGGCTAGCGCACTTGAGTGTGTTAGCCTAACAGTTAAATTAAACAAAAATAACTTTTTAAAGTGCTAACAGTTTAGAATCTACACAGGTACAGTAAAAACAATATGCAGAGCTGTTTTTTAGGCGAAATGCAGTCGAGATGCAGTAATTAAAGCGAAAGCCAGAAAAAATACTTAAAAATCAAGGAAAGTCACTCTTTCACTCTCTGCTGCTTGTAGAACTCTGCAGGACACCACGAGGAGCTGTGCTGAGTCTTTTACAAGTGAAAAAGCATGCAAAAACGGGCTTTATAGCAGGGGGTTGAAAAGAGCCAGGAATTGACCCAAAATGGCCAATAAACTACAAGTTGCTGGGCTGGAACCACTCCTCTAGGGACAAATAGGTTGCTCAGTGCTCCCCACTCCCACTGGTGAACAAAGAAGCTTCCTCTTATCCAAATAAGGATATGGATAGCACAGGAACTAAGACAAAGCCCAGAGATCAGCAAAATCTGAAGACTGGACTATTCTAGTTCAGAAAAGCGGGAAAACAAGGATATTTTTTTTTTGTTTTTTTTTTTACAGAGACAGAAGAAAAAGATACAGTAGCAAACAGTAAATACTATAAAACGGCTAGCGCACTTGAGTGTGTTAGCCTAACAGTTAAATTAAACAAAAATAACTTTTTAAAGTGCTAACAGTTTAGAATCTACACAGGTACAGTAAAAACAATATGCAGAGCTGTTTTTTAGGCGAAATGCAGTCGAGATGCAGTAATTAAAGCCAAAGCCAGAAAAAATACTTATCTTTGGCAACTTCTAACTTAACACAGATGACAGAAGAATGTAGAAAGACTGGAAGAATAGACGCATCAATAAATTAGCAGTTCTGACAGAATAAGTTCTAGGATAGTTAACTATAGTTTCTTTCCTACTCTGATAGACATATTCTGAGAATAGAAAACCACTTGCAATATTTGCAGCTATGCTTTCTGCTAATGAACACTAAACTTGATAAAATTATTAGAATGCTACACTTTCTTCTATTTTAATTAGAATGAGTGCATGCTTGCCACTAAATGACAGAAAAACAAAATCTTTCATGGTAAGAACATTTAATAATATAACACTGTAGGACTATAAGCATATTCTGTAATAAAAGGAAAAAGTGCATTACATATAAAAAGAAATGCCAAAAATGCTATTGCAAAGGCTAACAGAGAATGTCAGACTCAGATTAAATCAATGAAAGGTAGATATGAGGTAAAAAATTGCCAATAATTGGATAAATTTAGCTCTAACTTCACATCCTCCTCCCTCTTATCAGACCCAGGCTTCTTATTCACGTATCTGCCTCTTCCTCAAATCCTGCAGGAATAAGCCCTACATGTACTATCCAAGGACAAGGACATTGCTTCTTTGAGACCAGATATCATACTAAGATGCCTATTTCTCTGCCTGAAGCATGACCTGTTAAACCTCCTACACAGACATTTCAATATTAGCTTTACAACAGGATTGGTACAAAGTGAATGGAGGACTGCAAAAGTCATACCCTTTTACAAAGACGGAGTATCAACTGATTGGGGGCAACTATAGACCTGTAAGCCTGACCTGTCTCATCTGTAAGGCTATGAAAAAGATCATTATGGAATTAATAAATGGAAACATAGGCAGCCTACAAAACATTGACCTAAATCAGTTTGTTTTTTGTTAAAGACAAATCCAACCTACTCAGTCCAGCTTACTTCTTTAAGAAGGTCACAAAAACCATGGATGAAGGCAACACTGTTCACACAGCATATCTGGACCTCACAAAAACATTTGACACTGCTCCCAATTCAGGCATAGTTAATAAATGGATCCAGCTAAATGTAAATCCATATGCAGCTCATTGGATAGCAATCTGGCTCACAAATAGAACCCAAGAAATTAGGATGGTTGGATCTACCTCCACCAAGAAAACCATCAGTAGCAGTGTATCCCAGGGTTTGGTCTTTGGGCCACTACTTTTTGGCAGCTACTTTTCAGAGGTCAAGGAAAATGTTGATGGCTTATGGCTTACTAAAGTCTGCTGATGACTGTAAACTCAAGAGACATTATAAACTTTCCAGAAGACACAAAGATCCTTCAAGAAGGCTTGTCACAAACAAATAACTATAGTTAAAACCATGGTCTAAAACTAAATGTCAAAAAGTGCAAAACTGTATCCTTCAGCAAGCATGATGTCCACTGCAACTATCACATCAATAACGCTCCCCTGAAAATTGACCCAATAGTGAGGGACCTAGGAATATATGCAGACAATGAGCTATTGCTGAACCACCACATGTTGACTACTGTTAGGAAGTCCTTCTTTATAGCACAATGTATTAGCAAGGATTGTCATCCAAACCTTGTGAGGTTATCATTCCACAGTACACTGCAGTCATTAGTAAAGTAATTGAATATATGTCAAAGCACCTGACTTAACTCAAATGACCACAATGTTTTCTCACCAAGAAAGCCCCCCCCCCTCCAAAAAAAAAATACCCTGACTGCCTCAATGCTCTGTTGCTCTGTGTGTCCTGCAGGCTGCTAAAGTAAGATCTTTGTCTTGCATTCAGAGTATTTACTGATCCCATCCTTGCAGACCTTTAACACATCCATAAATTCAACAATGGCAGAAACACTATTAGTATAGACCTCAATATCTATTGCAAGTTAAACAGAAAATACTGGAGGGATAGATATGTCTCATAGTGACTACTGGTTCTCTGGAACCACAGTCCTCTCCATTTGAAGTTAAGTACATCTCTTACTTTATTCAAGAGCAACTTGGATGCAGGCTTGGGAAACCATTTCAGCACCCTTGTCCCTTATGGGTAGAGAGAATATATAAGTACCTGCTCCAGGGTTATGTTTTTTCATACTTAGTAGACAAAAGTTCCCATGCAGAACTAAATGACTATTTCACCCCAGATTATACAACACTTCTGCAAAAACACAGGGGCCTTGGTACTAAACTAGCAAGGCTAGAAACTCAGTGGGAATGCACAGATCAATAGCATAGTAAGTACCTATGAGCATATGACTCTGTAATGTTGATCAGTGTTTTCAGAAATAGGGTGAACTATTTATTACACCAGAAAAGACAGAAAAGTCAGAACACTGAAACAAATGCAGCACATACTTTTCTGAAAAAAAAAAAAAAGGTTTTCTTACACCACAGTGACTGGTGTCCAAGTGTTAGCATGGAACGGAGTTAGCTGTGCATACAGCATATTCAGCTTGCCAAGTCTCATCACCTGAACTCATACTCAAGTCCTGTACATATTGTCAAAATATAAACATCTTGGAAACAAGCACTGTTTGGAAATGTGAAGTATTACAAAGCAACATGCCTAAACAGAAAGACTTCTGATTATTGAACTATGGTAAACTTTTTGTCTCACTGACTATAGCATAAAAAACATGAGCATTACAAGTTGCAGTTCTAGCTTGGAGAGCAATGGCTACAAAATTTAAAAATGATGTAGATCTATACATTGGTGAACCTTGGACATTTCTGAGATTATATGCAAAATATATTGCTCCCTAAACAAATGGGAAACTGGTGTTCCTATAAAATACACAAGTTTTAAAAGTTTTAAGAATACAGTATTTCTTGTAGCATTATGGACTCAAGCCAGTTCATTTATTATATAAAGCATACATCTTCTGATAAGTTTTCACAATATTTAAATTGTTACTTAATATCTGTTATTATATCAGAAGAAAGGTTCATAAAAGTATTATATATGTGCAAAGACCATTGCATTTTTATGTTTATATATATATTGTTTTTCAACTTGAATGTTATCTATCATATTAGTAACTTAATTAAACCCTTAGATGATAACGTTTTAAGAATGAAAGTAAGTTAATATAAAAGGGAATCTTTTCTTTGTGAAAAATAAATTATTTTTGATAAAAGATAAAGATGAAGTAAAGTCTGTAACTGAGAGGGGACATAAGTAATTACCAGCACAATGCAGGTGTATAGCCTGTATTATAAAATAAGCCAGTGTAAGTAACTCAACAGGTAGCACTCTCACCTTTGGTGCTTTAAGATCAGAAAACTCTTGAGTTCTTCTTGCAGTCCAGGTGTTTGGCTTATTTTTTTTTTTCCAATACTAACACCAAGGTGCAGCATAAAGAGATGCAGAATGGCTGAGTGTGTGGTCCATTGTATGAGACATTAAACTATGGTCCCATCTGCCTGAGTTAGTGGTAACTGAGGTGGATGGAAAATGTCCCACAGCACATTAAAAAGAGTAGGAGAAGCTTGCCACTGCCTACCCACATTTCTCCTAATGCATATGAATACCACCATGTGTGTCCCCTAAAAAGAAGCTACTAGCATAGTAGGGCTAATGTGGTCAACAAAGCATAAATAAATAAATAAATGAATAATACAAACTATCCCCAGGATTCAATAAAAGCTGTGTAGGCTCCATGTACATGGCCACAATTCCCCCTTGGCAGCACGCCATGCATATTAATCATGGCGTTCTGTCGAGTGAGATCATAGTAACATGGATATTGAACCCATGTAGGCAGTAGTGTAGTGTTCCATGGTTGTGGACTGTCCAAGGAATTCCTGGACAGATGTTATATACAGGAAAAGAATCCCTGTAATGTTCCCTGCTAGTGTAAAAATATGTGTGAATTTTAATATTTTTTGTTTTATTTTTGTATTTTTTTTTTTTTATGTTTTAATGCCCATTTGTGCAGTGTGGCACAGAAAGCAGCAGTGCCAAGCTGTGCTTACACATACACAGCTGACACCTGCCAGACATCTAAAAATAGAAACCAGATGAAATTATTTATTTTGATTTCTTTTAATGTTCATTTGTGCGGCCAGGTGTTGAGCGCAGCAATGCCGAGATGCACTTACACATGCACAGGTGACATCTGCCAGACATCTAAAAATACAAACCAGATGTAATTAAGTATGTGTTTTTGCCTACATGTTTTTATTTTATTTTATTTTTTTTGAATGGCCATTTGAGCAGCGTGGTACTATGCATAGCACATAACTTAGTATTATATGTGAGGGTATAGGGGCTTTCTTACTATCCAAGAAACTAAATAGGTAGAGTCATGTTGTCGGTCTCAGGTTCGAGTCTCCAGCAGTCATACCTTTTTACATTTATTGCTGTGGAAATGTGTGAGGTGACCTTAAGGATGGTTAAATGTGAAAGCAAAATTGTTACATTTGAAAAAAGCTGTGCAGTACTAATCACTGTTTAAACATGGTTAATGGCTACTTCTGTTTGCTCATTGCCAAGCTTCGCTAAAACACAGTTGTGTGAGCTTACATGATACTTAGCTCTGCTAAGCAGGTTTGCATGTTGCTAATCAACATGTATGATGTGTAAGGGTGGGAAACCAGCCTATATTATGGCCAATAGGAGGGAATACTGCAGCATTTGTTGGTGTCTTATGAACCTGTCGATATGCCTGGTGGTGTTGGTAAGGGAGCACACTTTCGGGTGCATAGGTGGAGTGTGCTGGAGTCCAGAGTGTTTGTTGGACTCCTGGTCCACAACTACAAACCCTGGCTGTTACAGGGCAATCACCAGGGCTCAATGTGTAAAGCTGAAGCCTGAGATTGGTTGGTCAGGGATCTTACCAGTACTACTGGTATCCCTTGCACTCATGAGCAGTGTCATCACCACTATGATGACCTGAAGCATAGGAAGAGGAGAATCTTGGACTCCTGGTTCCAAGAGACTAGGGCTGAGCATGCCCCACAGATATGTGCGTATGTTTGTTAATACTTTACTAAAATACAAGCTGAATCTGTCTAAAACTGGTATGCATAATGGCGTGCTTCTCTTCCAACAGCTGTAGCCAAAGGGCTCACAACGTCCAGTCTCATGCCGGAGGATGCACCGTTAGAGTGATAAGTGCAGACATTTTCTGATAACTGTAATGCAATAAACAATAAGCAATGCCGATAACAATAAGCAATACAGTGTAAAGCAGGATTGTGGTTTAATACCTAATGTGTGCAAATAACTGCAGTAAGGTTGTATTCACTGCATGTGTGTTCTAATGTCACTGCTGTCAACTGTATAACTGAAATAAATAAAGAATGCAAAAGTAATTGATAAATGTGTTTCACAACCAACAGTACAGTTCAGGGTTGTCTGCAGCCCACTTTCAGTCAAATAATGCTCTGTATTCCTCCCACTCCAGTAACAAAGTATATGATTATGGTAGCCCATATTCTGGGCAGATATCCTGTGTATACATCACAGATTCTAAAGGGGAATAACAATAAAGTGTAAAGCAGGATTGTAGTTTCACAAGTAATGCATTGAAATAACTGCAGCAGGGTTGTATTCATTGCATGTCTGTGCTAATGTCACTGCAGTCAATTCTTACATTATGTGAACATGTCCCCTACCATCACAGATGGCTGTCTAGTCTACTTAATGCAAAAAAACATACCTCTCAACTGTCATGATTTTTCATAATATAATGACAACCACCCAATCTGTCTGCTCTATAATTAACAGATAAATGATTACCTGAAATGCAATATATTTGCAAATCCGTTTACAGAACACTTTGGTAGTTATGTACATGCACATTATGTGAAACAGTTCTATGTAGTTGTGTACCTGCATTTATTAGTGCTTGGCCCGTACTGTCCCATGCTAACAGCTTGAGAGGCATGTATGTGCTACATCATTTATAGAAGAATTTGAGTCACTGTACTCAGAACTGACATTGCACACCTGTAGAAGTATGTATTAGCAGTCTGTGTATTAATATCATCTGCAACTTCACTAATTGTATGTTTTCCCTTGCTCCTCACCCCTTATCTTATTTAATTCATTAATGTTATTTATAATTATGATTTAATGTTAATATATTCTGTTCAGCTAACTGTTTTGCTGGCATTAGGGGTTATTTCATTCTGGTTTGCTGTTAACATACTTACTGTTATGTTATTTAATGTTGTATTCCAATAATATACCTTAATATGTATTTGGATTAATCAATATTAAGTTCCATTATGTTAATATTAATATTCATTTGGTTATTACTGACCTTAACTTATTGTTATAACTAATTTACTACAGCGGGACAAGGTAGCCCTGTTCCAGATGATCCACATACCTTGGCTCCTCTGGCTATGGCAACCGGGCCCATCACATCTAGGACCCAGCTTGGTGGTGCACTCTTTGTTGCCTCTACACTACCTGCGGTGTTGGGTAGTTACACCCCACAGCCTGTAGCGGGACCCCCCTCTGGGAGCAGTGGTGGAAGGGGTGTTGTCACCCATGATGAACTGCCAGGATTGGTGCACGGAATTGTGTTCTTTGGTTCTGAATGCCTCCTGCACCAGATGGAGGGCATGCTTGCCACCCTGGTGGGGCTGCCTCACCATGGAGCTCAACCTCCAACACTGCCACCCCAGGGGCAGTGAAGGAGCAGTGCTGACAGTTCTATGGGTGGGGACTTGAGTCACGCTGCTACTTTGTGGAAGCACCTGAGACTAGGATCCCACAACACCCTCCCCATCCAAGGTGTTCACCTCCCTCTTGTGTCACACACCACCCCTATCTGCTGTCATGTCTGTCTGCAAATTCTTCTTCACCTTCACAACTTACCTCACCCATATATATCTATGTCCCTTCCTCAACATTCCACTCTCACCTTAAAACAAAATAGGCACCTGTCCCAGAAAAAAAAAATCATTCCATACATAGCTCTCTATTTTGCAAACATATCCACTGGACACACATAATTTGGTCCATTCGGCTTAACAATGCAGTTATGTTGTCTTCACCCCTCTCTCTGGGGGTGACAGTCCAAATCCATCTAAAAATTCTGTCAAAGTGCTCAGTTGTTGCTGTACAAGAAATGGACAGCTTGCACCCCATTTCACCACTGTCCTATCTCCCCATTTTTCTTTTCTTTAAAGATTTCTTGCGTGATGCTGCACAATGAGGCATGTCAAACAGTGTTGCTAAGCTCAGCTAAATGCAGCTATAATGATATATGTACTTTGGGTGGGATGTTGGTATAATGGTTAAGGTGTTTATCTTACAAACACAAGGTGCAGGGTTTGATTCTTACATGGGGTAATTGGCTAGGCTGAAAGTGGCCCACAAGGGCAGTTAGCCTAGTACTAATCTATGAATCTATGAATCTTTAAATAACAAACATGTACAAAATAAACACCTGTCCCCTATTTCAAACCTGTGACCATTGCATGTACAGACTACTACATTACCCTGCCAAACCACACAGCTGTTAATTAAAATAGGTGGTTTAAGCAAAACATAGTAATTACAAGTTACCATAATTAAGCATGTTTAAGCAAAGCTGCACATTGTGCCAGGTCCCGCAAACTTGCTGAAAAACTGGAGTGTAATTTGGAGTCTGATACAGGACTATACCACTAGAAAGCCAAAGACTAGTGGATGCAACGGAGGTCTCTGATAGCAGGTAAATAGGCACTTTTATCAGCAATATGCACAAGTAGACCTGGTAGAAAATGAATGTCAAAATACATGTTCAACTGGGACTCTGTTGGAGAAATACATCCCTATAAAGCCAGGCACATAATAATGGATGTAATGGAGGCATGTCACAGACTCTATGTGTGCACTTATATCTTCACAAATACACATGCTGTAACAAAGACTCATTAGCTCACTCTGTTAAATACTTTGCAAATAGTACATTTTGTCACACATAGTCAGGGTTCAAATCCAGTGGTGTGTAGCATTTAAATTACATTATTGTGAAGCCATCAATGAATGACTGATTCATGCACTCTTTAGCCACACAATGCATCTCAAATGTCTGCTTTTCAGTGATGGAAGTCACAGGCCTGCAGTTAAGAATATACTTGGCATATCCCTAGAGCAATACTATAAGTGCATAAACTGTCAGTCATGCATTAATATGTATTCACAGAGGATTTCAACTTAGGAAATGCAAATACGGCTCACTAATATCAGAGTGCACCATACAATCATTTCATAATGATATTACAGATTAGCACAGCTGAACAACTAACATACACATATGGAGGTCCAGCTAGCAACAAGGACTGCCAGCACACACCTTCCAAATGAGTACCATAATGTAACACATGGCTGACAGTTGTCCAAATGGTTGACATAATGGTATATTTATCCCTAAGTTGGTTAAAGACACAAAAAAACATGTTACCTAGTACTCTGTTAGGGATACCATTGCCTAACATGCTTACCTTAAACCCATGCCTTCATTTGCAGTGGAATGGGTACCCTCACTCAGACTCTGCCTCTACAACAAGGCTACCACAGCTCCCACAGTTACTCCTATAGCTTATTGTTCTCCAAAGTGCTCATACTCTCTGCCTATGCCTATTGCCCGCAGCATCAGCTGCAGCCTGTAGCACACACATCTGTATGTAAAAGCAGATGTCCCCACTGTGATTACTCAGTATCTTGGTGCCAGCAATGTCCAGCACAACATATCAGAAAGGGCTTCTAATCTAATGAAGGCCTTATACCTTGTTCAGTGACTGCATGTCATTGGCTGATTATACTGCAAATCAGCTGTGTCGGCTGCAATTAGCATTTCAGAACCATGTATTGGTTAAGAGCCAATTACCTGGTAATGAGAACCATGTTAAAAAGGCAAACAGCTGGCTAGGGGAACCAGTCTGTGTGAGACTTTCTTCAGACAGTAAATACGTTGCCAAAAACGGTATATATCTGAACATATCAACAGAGGAGCATTGTACTCCATTAGATATGTAACCTTTTTGTTTACAAGATGATGTATATGTGTGAATATACTTAAGGGGAAGTGAGTTTACAGCATTAAGCCTTTCTTAGAACTGTAATGATGACATGTCATTGATCTCCAAATTTGTTACACCTACAGAGGACATACAGTACATCAAGGGTGGAATGTTTTTTGTCACTGTGTCACACTGGTCTTGTGGGAATGTCCCTTTATAGTGGTTGAAATACCACACTGATATCTGTTTGGCACTGTTGTTTAGACATATTATCAAGGGGGCTGCCCCTAGGGGACACACTACAATGGACTCCTGTGTTGGGTGTGTGATCATGGCACACATGGGAATAGCTGACTATTACTAGTATCTTAGCTGTATGCACATTGTTAGTATGTTTGCACACTGTGGAATATGACATGTGTGATCAAGCAGTGGATACTGCCAGCCATTCTATTCTTGCCGTATCTCTACATACTGTACTTCCACGTATGTGATCCTGACGTGTTCTCATTTTGTTGTCTTTCAGAAAACATGTATGTCAGATGCAATGTCCCTTTTATGGATGCTGAGAATTATATAATCCTGGAAGGCCTCTGTCAACACCATAAACTCCTACTGTCCAGGGGAAGGCAAAACAGGGAACAGTGGGCAGCATTGTGGGCTGATCTTGTCCATGATGTTAGTGCCATAGGTCATCAGAGCATGACATATGAGCAATTTTGACACTGTGCCACAGATAAGATTAATGCTGCATGCAGAAGAGCAGCAAATATAACCAGGGATTGTGGTGTCACTGGTGGAGGGCCTGCAGCAGAACAACCACTCTCAGCCACTGAGCAATTCCTGGCAAACCCAGGTACACATGGCAGCTCACAGGCATCTATCACACCATATATTGTGGATGTGAGTGCCATATTTTCAACACCAGAGGAGTGTCCAGGTAGGGTTAGTTTGATCAGCATTGGAACACTGTAGCATTCAGTGTGTCAGGGTGCACATACTTTTACGTGGGTGCCAGGGGTTTATTCTTTGGTGGGGAGGAGTTTAACTGCAGTTTGAATCTCATGCTCAGATTTTGACCAACATAACAATTAACAAGGTAGCTACTGTAAATGTGAGATATATGGATGTATTACCCTGTTATACTGCAATACTCTCCCTCAACGTTTCACAGGTCCTGGACAAGGCTGTGGTCCTGCTTCTGGTAAGCACAACACTGTTTTCTTACAGATGTAGATTTACTGCAATGTATACCCTAAAGTGTCATCCCAGGCCTGCTGGCTGGATTGTTCTACTGTCAGCATGATTGCCAACTGCACATTTATTTTCTGACTATACACCACTTAGAGTCATACCTATGCCTCGTAGGTGTGACCATATTGATGGATGTGACAATATTGTAGGATATTACAGATTGCCATATGTGTTAACTATGCACAGTCTTCACACATCTCAACAGTGTACCTTATTGTTGCTGATGAGATTGCTGTGTAAAGAGCTTTTATTTACAAGTAACTATGGCTGTTTGTGGGAAAAGTAACGTCCCTATGTCCTACTATATAAGGTTGGGGGTTAAACAGGTCTGTAATACTGACAACATGTATACAGCTTTACTTATATTGAAATATAGTACTGCAGAGTATAATAGTGCAGGTATTACTGTACTCTTTTCCCTTTTTTAACACAGGTGACCTGGTGGGTTGGTCTCTCTCCCATACACAGCCTGAGGTCAGTCTCTCTTCAGACTCTGATGATGATAGTGGCCAAAGTGAGGCACAGGTGGAGGTTGCAGGGGCTGAATATTTCCCAGTGGTTTAAATCCCACTTCGGGCCTCATAATCACCACACGCAATCAGTATGCCTACACATACCCAGTCCCTGGATGCCACAGATATTGGATAGTCAGGGGGGTGGGGACATTGAACAGGAAAGCAGTCCTATCAATCCACCTGTATGGAACCCTGCCAGCTCTCTGGCTATGCCCAGTGTCTACACTCACTGGAGCCATAGTTGCCACACTTTCCTGTTCAAAGTGTGACAACTATGGCTCCAGTGAGTGTAGACACTGGGCATATCCAGAGAGCTGGCAGGGTTCTACACAGGTGGATTGATAGGAGTGCTCATAGGTGGCCTGCTGTCCTTCCACCACCTGTTGCAGGTGTCTCATCATGGGTCACTCGGTGTATGTTTAGGGTCATCATGGAGGCACAGGCACATTCTGAAAGGAACTCCAGATGAATGCTCAGAGTTATGGAAGCAGCACAGTATGACATTCATGACTGCCTCCACCGCATTGGTGATACCCTGGTTGGTTCACTGATGCAGTTGAAAGAAGATGATCTGGGACAGATTGCATAATATCTGTCTTGGAACACACATTGTCTGTGATGGAACATCTGGTTGGAGTTGAGCTTTGGATTCATGGATGTAGGGCAGCAACTCCATCTGCTGATAGTCCACACGGCCATGCACAATCATGTTCCTGTAGTGGTAGTACATCCAGCGCTCCAGCAGGGAGTGTTTTGTCCACACCAAGATGTGGCAGGCCATAGACATGTGGTCCTGAGTTTCCCATGGAGGATACAGTCCCAGCAGTCACCATGAGGTACTAGCACCACTTCTGACCTTGGACATGGAGGTGCTAGTGAAAAACTCCTGTAAGAGCCAATTCCCGTGTTCAGGGGCAGAGATGGTGAATTTTCAGCTCTACCATGGATGATTCTTAGCTGTCCAACATGCACACATGTAGGGCTAGCACTGATGTTGACTGTGTTCACGCACACACTCACACACCACTGTCAAATTCAGGTCACTTACAGACACACACGGCACATTTCCTTGGTAAATCTTGCCTGCTTTCCTTCCTGACTCACACACACATGCTGTCAACATTTTGGTTCAGTCTAGGCCTCCTGCACCCCCACACAATACTCTGTACAAGTGGTGATGCCTGTGCCACATCTCTGTCATTCTTGTCATCAATGCAGGGAAATGAAGCTATGTGCCTGATACATAAGGTGATTATATAAATTAATATGTAATTATGCAATGCAGTGTTGCTTTGCCATGCCACTTTTACTTGTCACTGACAGATGCTGTATGCTGATATTTGTAATGAGTAAGCCACATAATTGTGTGTACCTTATGTTGTATGATGTTGTAATGGCTGTATACATACACAATGAAAGGTGTGTCATGGACTTGTTTTTGGTTCACTTTCAGGACTCTGTAGGGGACACCTATGGATACAAAGTGGCAATTAATCCATAGACACCACAGCACAGGAAGGAATGTTAACAAAGAATAAATATGTCTCCAGCAAGGTACAGCACTATAGGTGCATGGATCCATAGGTTCATATGTGTATAACAGACCAACAAGTACAATGGCATCACTCAGCCTAGTCATGTATCCCTAATCTACGAAATGGTCTGATACCCTTGATAAGTGTCACCAGGGTTTCTGGAGCTAACATATCTACAAGCTGTGGTGATGGAGATGACCTATTTACAATTTCCAGTGTCCATTACAGACATTTGTCCTACACCAGATATGATTGTCTTGTTCTGCATCCCATTGTGTAACTTGCACATGATGTGCATTATAGCAGACATGTGCTGCACAAGCATGAGGAGCCTGTTGCATATAGGATGTAGTGTCTGTGTTACATATCTGTCTCTCCAGCATGTACTATTTATACCACACTGACAGTGTAGGTGTGTAGAACAGGTAATACATGTGTTAGTCCTGTCTAGTTTAAGCAGGAGGTACACAATGGGATCTGTCACATCCCTGTATGGCAGCCATACAAATCCCCTCCAAAGCATTTACAAGACAGACTACACAAGTGAGGTCTTGACACGGACTGCATCAGACATGTTATCTAAAATGTATGTTGGTTTACCATGGAACCTGTGTGGCTGCTACAGTTTAAGATATGCCTGTGTAGTGGCATAGCAAAGGTGCCATTGCACTCAGTGATGAGTGACAATACAGTATAACAATGACAGTCTGGGATTTACATGCTATAGCTTTTTGTATAGGTTGTACAAACTGAATAGATCCCCACGTCTTACCAACCAGTGAAAGTCAAAGACTACATTGCTGTCTATGTCCATAAGTCTATTGGTAATTTCTCAACTTTGTAATTGTGTGGACACTACTCTATTTTCCAGGGGTGGATGACTTCCAAAAGGATAGTATTGTGCAGTCCTTGGCATTTGCTATTTGTCAGTGGCTCTGACAACAACTGAATGTTTGTCTCAGGCCATCCTGGATAACTGTTGGTTCTCTGTGGGATTCAGTGACAGCTCCTAATATGCAATCACCTGCTAATGTTGTCAGTCAGAGGTCACTGACAGTGACCATGACTGCAGAGAAGAGAATAACTACAAGGGGTACTCCATTAATGATGTCTGAGGGAAGTCCACTGGTTACTGGCGTTATTGTAGCATATGTCTACCCAATGCTATCTTCCCAGATTATCAGATTATTACTGTCAGACACTTAGCTATCCACCAGCTGACATACCACTCTGTAAATAACCTACACAGTTTTCAGCAAGGCCTTCTGGCCTAGTATTGAGAAACACCTTGTCAGGCCATGGTAGGTGGAGTTAATCATATTCCCGTCATCCATTGCATAGTGTAACACTCAATGAGGTCCACTGATTAGAATAGGTAGGCATGATCTGGCCTTGAGCAACAAATTGTGTTTGGTACAGTGTCAGTAGGTGTATAACATTGTTACTGATCATATCCATGCTAACTCCTTTCATGGCTTTACATAACAGGCGACTAAGAGATCTGGGGATACTGCTTGGCACTGCATGCTGGTTGTCCTCTGTGCAACTAAGTATTGCAGCTGCTTTGATCATGTTCCAAACTAAGAGTCATTCAACGTGTATGTACAGAGCACAGACAAACAAGCATAATATGTATACCCTGTGAAGATAAGATGGGAGGTTTTAAACAGGTATTCTGCAGTTGGACACTACTCAAGTGGTGTGTACTGAAAGAACACAATTACCTTGTGAAGACTGCAGAAAGCAGAGGAGTTGCCTGAATTGCCGGGATACTATACTCTGGTACTTTTTCTGTCATCGCATGCAAAATGTTACTATGAAGCTCATGATGAGAAGCATGACAGAGCCTGTTTGTTCATCCACATAGCTGCCCCACATGATGAAAGGCTCTATAGGCTTCACATACCCTTCTCCAGGTAGATGTCTTGATTAGCAACCTGAGCAATCAGTTGGTTTTGCATGTATTATGCCTTCTTCTCCCGGGTTGGTGGTATGTCACTAGTGAACTGAACAGATGGTGATTATGAGCACAGCTGCAATGTCACAAGATAATGTGCAATGTCCAATGACATAGATGCCCAAGCTTGTTGAAACAAGCAGCACAGTGGTGGTGATTCATCTTAGGTGACAATTTCATAGCACGTCATGCATCCTGTTCTTAAACAGATTAACGGTGGATATCTGCATGACATGGCTGTGAGGCCTATTGCAGAAGACTGGCCACCTTTGTCCAAAATGTGTCCACCTACCACATGTCCTAGGTATGTCATACTGTACAGTTATGTACCTGGAACATATGTCTGTGTTCCTACATCATGTCACACAACAACCAGTTTGCTGTCTGGTTGCTTGACAGGCATTGTATGCTTACAAGGCCAATGTAATGTTAGCAATGTTGAACAAGTCCTCTGTGTATGCACGGGCATCCACATCTTCATTACAAGGTGTGCCTATAAACACTGTGTTTCAGGTTGTCAAGCCCAAGTGTGTGACAACATAAGCCTAACTTTGCAGGACTTGCATAGTGTCACATTTGTAGGTATGATATTGGGACCAAGACTAATGGCAGGACAATGGTCAATCCAATGTCCACATGGCTGGCAAAGCATTGTATGGCACACTGTCAGGTGCTATGTTTCCTTAGGGGACCTACATAAAGGTGACATTACATTTCACCATCTGTCATGACACTGCCTTATGAAGGTATGCATTGACATGCACACAAGCATGACTGTATTGCTAATGGCACTATCAATGACTGCTGATGAGATGTGGAAAGTGTCCCCACCCTTCTACTGCTATGACACACAAACACAACATGTGACAAATGTGACTGTATCTCTAACCTTGATTCCATGGTGTCTCAAACAGCAGTCAGTACATATGGCAATGAGCATTTTGCTAACATGCACAGCTCACCTCCTGCACCATCCACACCCACATCACACACACCTGCATGTGTGCAGCTCTTTACCAGACACATTCCCAAACAACAGACACCTCAGAAAATCCTACCTCTAGAGAGCACAGTATACATAATTGTGCATGCAACACTGTATCACTGGTCAAACACCTGAGGCAAAACTCAATATCAAACCTGTTATTCAAAGGTGATTACATTGTGAGATACACTGATGTCTCTGTCAACAGGCTACATATGAAAAATGTCACAGTTACCTGTCTGTGTGTTGTCACAATACACCAGACCACACATTGCCACAATTCAAGGAATATCAGGTAACATGATGACATCATATTTCCTGCAGGTGTTTATGACTAGGGACATACGTCACCAGACTGTATGCAGACACATGTCTGAGATTAGACAGTCTGTGTTTCTCGTGGGTATGCCCATAGCTTTCAACTGCATTTGATCCTCACCTAGGATGATGGCACAATACACAAAGAAAATGATGGAAGTCAATAATTGCTTTAGCATGTGGTGTCATTGTAAGAGAATCCACTGCATGTCTGCCTGGGATGACTTACTCAACAGATGACAATGCTTTGCCAGAGATGGTCATCTTCTCTTACCTCTGAGATTTTGAGCACTGGCCAAGGCTGCTGATACCCCCACAATGCATCTTATAGGCACTGTCTGGAGGGAAACCATTCCAATCAAACACTATCTTCATACAACATCATGGTTATACTGCTACACAATGGGAATGGCAACACTAAACCCCACTCTGTGGAAGGTGTCCCAACCTTGGAATATGCAGACGTGTGTGCAGTCAAAGACACCTGGTTCAAGGCTGTGGACAGCACCACAGCCATACCAGACTACACGTCATTCCACATGTTCAGACCTCAAACTGACAGTGTGCAAGGTAATGCAGGTGGTGTATACATATTCATTAAGGATAGATACACATCCACATTTAGTGAAACACTATGATTTCCCAGAGACACTGCAGGTGCTATTCACTGCTGGAAGGGTACATAATCAAGCCATTGCCAGCTATAGCATCAGCTCAATGAATCCAGACACCTGTTGTACTTATTTCAAAATATATTAGTACACCATGGTTTGGGGTGGCATTAAGTAACCACCAACTGTGTTGCTTAATTGTGCTGAAGCTCACTTGCCAAAGGTTGGTCCATGTCCTTAACTACAATGCCCTGGACCAGTCGCGTGACATCTCCACAATGGGAGCCAATGTAGTGCTTTATGTGTTTACCAATACGGGTGATCACTGCAGCGCCCCACTGTGAGGTCCTCCCTGGTGAGATCTGACCACAGATCAGTCTCATTAAAACTATCAGATCTAACCCCTGCCCCTTGCAGAAAATACAGAAATATACTTCAACAAAGCAATTTATTATCTCCTATGGGATGATTTACATAGTGTAAATGTACCTTCCCCCTTAGATGGGACAGGCAAGTATGCAGAGCTCTACGCCCATGCATTATGTAAGCAGTAGTACAGCTGCATAGACTCGGTTGTATGTGACATAAGGAACACAAGCTCCTCATGGCACAACAAACCTGCCTGGTAGACAACTGCCATTAGCAGGCTGTACAATAACAGGTGGACATTGCTGTGTGACAGTTAGGGTTATGGTACCCCCCCAAAATGGAGGCACAACCTCCTCAGCTAAAATAAGTACATAGTGTTGTTGCGATGTCATGTAGAAAGACTATGTGACAAAATTAGCCTCCCCACAAAGAAGAAACATAACACACAGTGTAGTTACATGTGTAACCTCAAAGGGTAAGCCCAGATTATCCATGAACTCATAATTAATGACACCACATATAATGGGTCTCTGCTCATAGCTAACCTGTTGTATCATAGGTTCTGCATCAACTTCACTCCCCCGTCCCTACCTCATGTGCCACATGACATTCTTAAAACCTGTCCCATACCTTCCATATCTACACAGCAGGTCATAACTGTCCTCTCCATGCTGGATACACAGCATCTATTGGACATGTAAACATCCCAAGCTGCATCCTACATGGGATCCAACAAGGAGTACTAACACCTTTGGGAACTCCTTGCAATTATACTGCAACCACTGAGTGCATCCCAGCTGACTGGACAATGGCAACTTTTATCCCCTTGCACAGAGGTGACACATCCACTGACCACAGGAACTATAGACCTATTTGCCTCAGTAGCCATATCTGTATGCCCTTGGGGCAAATCATCATGGATCTGATCAGCAAACATACCTGTGATCTACAAACAGTTGACAGTACTCAGTTTGGATTTCTGACAGGGAGATAATGGCTTTTAAATGTGGTGGGCATGTCTGAGGCAGTCACCAAGGACGTGGGTGAGAACACATTAGGGAATTCAACTCCCTGGACTTAGCCAAGCCATGTGACTCTACCCCTGACTCAGGCATCATTGGCAAAAGCACCCACTTAGGCATCCACGGTAATATCATTATAGGGGTCACTAAGTGGCTCAGTGATAGCACACATACTCAAAATAGGGAAAGCCACCTCCAATAGCTGATCTGTAAGGAGCAGTGTTAAATAGGTATCAGTCCTGTACTGCTTGGAATCCATTTAAGCACAATACAAATGAATACTGAATGTCTGTGGCTGACAACGTTGGCTGATGCCTCCAAACTGTGAGCGGTCATAGACTCTGTGAGTTATGTCAATATCTTACAAGAATGTACTGATGAACAAATACCTGTTGACATACTAATGGCCATAAACTCCATGCAAATATATATGTAGTATCATTTCCATTGGTAAAAACTATGTCCCTGGTAAGCAGCACATCAGTCACAACATGTGATGTACATACTCAGGGGTAATAGACCTGGCCGTACAAGTTTACACCTAATGTGCCTGAGATCACCATGTCTCCCCAGTGGTATGACAGGAATCATATGTCATAACTGAGGGCACAGTCATCCAAAATTGGAATACTCTTAACCTCCATGTGCTCTTCCCTCAATATGCCAATATTTGAATGCAATGGCCATTTAGTAATGTACCTTTTCAAGCACTACTGGCAATTCCATACAAAACAATGGTCCCTCACAAGTATATTTCATGTCTTCAGTATCTGTTCAATGGGGATTGTCTGAAATCAGTGTCATTGTTTCCTCTGCTATATAGACTACTCAGAGGTGATCTTTACCTTGCATATGGGGCAATGTGTGACCCTGCTTGATTGGAATGCTGCATATCTGTAGGTGGCATGGTCCATGTATTACTCACTCTAAGGACATTAGCCTGGTATTAGACAGAAATTAGAACAGGTCAATTAAGGAGTCACACATAAATTAGAACAGGGCTGTAAAGGTTAATCATCTGTGAACTGAGGGGGTGGAGCTAGGAACTAAACCTTCTATTTAAGGGGTAAAATAAAACATTTCAGACATTCACTTGAAAGGCTGACCCCAACTCTCCAACAGTTTGCTGTGAGGGAAAGGTTAGTTTGCTTTTTATTTCTTGTATTTTGTATTACTTTATTGCCTTTTTCTATTTTGTATACTGTGATTTGTTTTCTTTATACTGAGTTTTACTTGTATTCTGCTTTTAACTGCATATTAAAACATGGAAATAGACCACAGCTCTGTTTCTTGTGGGTCAGACAGAAATTTTTCCCACCCTCACACCCTGTTACTGTTGTCTTCTTAAACACCACTGTCTTTCTAATTGCCTGCCTCTTATGTTAATTTGACCATATATCTTGTTTCCTCTCTGCTTTTACTACCTGGTGTGAGTAAGCACAACACTATAATTTTGTGAAATCACTCCATTTCAACTATTTAAATGTATTGGCCATCCTACTGTATTCCATAGTACCAGAATACAAAAGTGCCCACCCCCTTTCAATCTATCTTGCTCTTTTAAAAATAGTATCTGTCCACTAAAGCTTAACTTTTTAAAAAGCTAAAACTTAAGTTACCCACTTTCGCACCTAACTGCTTAGTGCACACTGCAGTGTTTAGAATAAACAGTTTTTTTTTCATCTTACCTTTAAGCATCTATTACAAGACCACCAGTTGTTGGAGAGCCCACATTCTGCCTCTCAGTAGTCATCATGGGATTTGTGCTTTTGTTTTCTCCTGGTGAGAGGAATACAGTGACATTATTTCCTGGAGACTGTTGATCACCAAAAAGCCTAATAACTGCTTTATAGGTGACAGCTTGGAATATGTGCTTATATTCTGATCCTGGTGAGAATAGGAGCAGAGTGCATTGATTCCTGACTGTTTCTGGTTGGAAAATGAGTGTCTGTGCTTAACCTACCTGATTGGTCTGGTTGTTATTCGAGGCATCTACCAGAAAAAGGCTAAAGGCCTACAGACCCTTGCATTATCTGGGACATGACTGTGGATCACCAAATAGGCTATGGCCTGCTTCTCTTCTTGGGATTGGTGCTAACATTTTGCTTCTTGTGAGAGAAGAAACAAAGGAGTATTGTATCCCAACAGACTGAAGCTGTGCTGAGACCAGCATTAGTAGTAGCCAGGCCGTAGCCATTCATGCGACTTCCCTCTTTTCATCATTTTTGACAATCTAAGTCTTTGTTTTCACTAAGTACTGCTTGATTTGTTTCTAACTTCAGAATATCTGCCTAAATACATCATCTTTAAATTTTCAGGGTCTACGTGTTAGTTTCCCCTCAAGTGTTTGGCAGTCCTCTGTACAGACTCAGACAGCTTGAGTCACATTTTTCCTGTAAAAGCACAACTAAAATGTCTCCATTATCTAGTTGTACACAGGACAACTAGTTTGCAGTGACAAGCACTGCCCACATAGTTCCAAACTGGATACTCCTGACAGTGACTGATATTCTTACTCCAACAGTCTAATCAATAATAAAGTGTCTGTTGCCATGGATATGAACTTTCCTACTGTTTCTGTTACCATCTTAGTGGATATGGGCATCCTGAGGCAATGTAGAAATTGCCTCATGTTTACTGACAACCAGCTAATTTTAAAACAAACTGATATGGATTGTGAGAGATGTATTTACACAACATCACTGGAGGCAAAGTTCTCACATAAAAGTACTCCTAATGTCAATAAGGCTGACAGTAGTACACATGCTGCACCCATTATGCACAATTCAAAGCAGACATATACATTCACATATACTGAGGCACTTACCTGTACATGCACAGAGCTTCCTGTATTTGTCCGCCTACAGGGACAACAGCAGGGGGTTCCTCCTTCGACTCCTGTGACTGTGGCTATGGTGACCTAGGCACTGGTGGGGGTCTGTACATCCCTTCAAATTTGCTGAACCTACTGCAGCTGTTTCCGTAAGATCAGATTGTGCAGCATAGCACATACTGTGAACATATGTGCACGTGTGGCTGTAGAGTACTTCAGGGCTCTATCAGATATATTGAGACACTGGAACTGTGACTTCAGAAGCCCAAACGCATGTTCTATGATGTTCTTAGTTTGTGCATGTGCTTCATTATGGCATTCTTCTGCAGGTGTATGTGCATTTCTGATGGGTGTCATCATCCACTGTTCCAGGGTGTAGCCAGTATCCCCCAGTAAATGGCCATGTGGGATGCCCCCTAGCAAACATCTGGTACAGCTTTGATGCATGCCAGATATGGGAGTCATGATAACTGCCAGGATTGCAATCACATACATTCAGGATAATGCCTCAGCATTGCACATGACTTGGCAGTTGATGGAGTGGTACTCCTTGCTGTTGACGTAAATTCTACCCTCCTCACCAGGTGATGCCTTGATGTGTACATAAATGCAGTCTGTGGCATCCAGTATTTCAGGGTAGTGTGCTAAATGGTAGAAGTATTGCATTTTGCTGGCCCTCCCCTCAGCAGTGAGGGGAAAAGATTTGTGCTCAGTAGCATGTGGTAGCATGGCATTCAGGAAATGATGGAGTATCCTGGGTGCAGACACCTGTGAGAGCTCCCATCATGTTCCCAGTTGGCTTTGGAAAGTATCTGTACCTAGTATCTTAAGGGCTACACATACATTTGTTTCTACTGGAATGTGTTTCCCTCTGTTGGCTCTGGATCTGAGTTGAGGGTGGCAGAGCTCAGTGAATTCTTGTAGTATTTCCTTGTCTGCGCTGTAACGCTGTACAATCTCCAGCTCTTGTAGCTCCTGGAAGGTTACGCTGGGCCTAAGCAATCTTCTGCTTCTCTACCTAGGCCTACTAACAGTAGCACCAGCAGCACTGACTTTAGCATGTGGCACATACAGTTTTAGCAACCTGCAGCAGCCCCTAGCATTACCTGAGTTAAAATTCCAAAGTCTATGCTCCCATGGTCCAGAGTATTGGGGAAAAATCAGAATGTAGGGTGTATGCATACTTTACCCATCTCTGATGTAGGTGCAGAATGTGTGATTGGCTAACTCTGATGCATTTCACCTGCCTACAATATAATTAACATAATTTAATGGCCCAATTTCAGTGCACGACCCACTCACAGCACCGCGTGATGCAGCATAGCTTATACAAAGGTCAGGATTTCTAATTGAATACATCCAGTTTTAGGAACATGCTCAGCCAGGTGGAAAAAGCGTAAAAGAGCTTAGAAGTGAGAGGACACCCCCCCGTTGTCAGCCACATCTTGTGTAAACATCAACATGGTGTAATACTCTACACAAAAGGAATATGCGGACATGATTATTCCTTTCTGCTATTCAATAACTCCAACTCATTTGCATACTTATCCATGCTGACAGCCTGGAAACTACATGCTTCATATCCCTATCACCTTAGCAACAGCAGCAATGCACCATTGTAGGGACCCCACGTAAGGTCCTATAATAGTCACATAGTGTACATTTTTTTTTCTTTTTTTTTTCCTATTAAGCATTTTACACACTGCGGGTCATAGTGCAAACATGCAGAGATTATTAAAAACATATATTAATTTAACATATTCCCTTTAATTTATTTATTTTTATTTTATTTATTTTACATTTGTTGACCAGACTAGTCTAACTGGATATAAATCCATTTTCAGTAGAGGCCCAGGGAGAAAAGCTCCAAGACAAAGACATTATTGATAAGAAGTATAGGTTACATAACAAAACAGGATATATAAGGTTACACACAATTTAACATTAAAGATGTTTAAAAGCATTTAACAGTGCATTGCTTAATAATATTTACAAAAATATAGAACAAGATAAAATCATAAGGTAGTTTGTAGCAGTTTCCTGGTTCACAAATTCATATATATATGTTTGCTTGAACATATTTATAGAGTATAACACAAGATATTTACATGATGTAGATTATAGTTATATCAGGCTAACAATTCTTACATAAGATTGCAGCAAAGAACATAAAATCAAAAGTCAGAGTAAAATTGCAGAAAAAAAAATAGTCATAGAGGAGGTAGGTTAGTCAGGGTTGGTGCTTTTCTGAAATTAAGAATATGCTCATATGTGTATGTGGTATTACATTTTCAGGGGATTTATATCCACATTTCTTCAGTTTTACACCCCCTTTGTCTGTCTAGACTCCTGTATGTGGAATTTTTCCACATACACTACAGACACTGACACGGGGTCTGAACAGATGCCTTTCTGCTTGTTGGATTGCTCTACCTGCCTCATTTGAATGAGCTTCACCTGCTTATGAGGTGATTTGCATGCCACAGAGTTTTCTATGTTTGCACATGCATGTGTGCCACTCAGCAGTGATTACTGAATCTTAATATGTTTGTGTCCATGTAAGCATCACTGTGTGATGAGTATGAGAAAAAAAATGTGTAGGCTTTATTAAATCCCCCCTTATGTTTTAGTTCAAAGCAGCACTCCTTGCCAGGGAGGCATTGGAGGACAACTTTTTCCTGACAAATTAAGTAGACTGTTTAAAATGAAGAAACTAACAGTTAAACTAATATTTTTATTACATAAAGCAGACTTTACTACTTAGAAGATGGCAGTTGGTGGCAGTATTCTTCTAATATGTTTTATCAAGTTACTCCATCTTATCTGGGAAGTGTTGGTTTTGCCAGTCTGTACAAGAGGATAACTTTTACATGGTATAAGTATGCCTCAGTGTTAGACCACAATGATGTAACGTTAGAGATTTAGAGGATTTTTTTCTAAAATGAAAAGTAGTCCTGATCCACAAATATGTGTCATGTTGCAGCATCCAACTTTAGTAAAGAATGATTACCGTTGCTGTAAATTTATTTTATTTATAATCTGCATACTTTGTGCAGTGAGTGAATTAGATTAAGATTAATTTGGAAAATTTTAAGAATATTATGCTGGAAACAAAATCAACAACATGTAAAAATGCTGTATCTCTGCATTTCTGTATAAGTGGATTGTCAATATATAAACACTACTGAATATCATTAAATAATGCGAGCATTAGTTGCACAGTCTTTGAAGACAGCTGTGCACAGTGGGCCTTATGAAACTTTGACTTGTGATTTGACATGTGATACGAATAATTTTGTGAGGAATGAAACAGATTATGTTGGACATCCTTTATATTTATTAATAAAAGAGTAGTTTTAAAATATCTGAGGCAGCATGTTAAAATAGATGGAGACAACATGTTAAAAAAGAAATGTAAACTAAAACAAGATGATATAATTGTATGTAGTAGAGGTCACAGGTAAACTGAAATGGTATGGCATGTTTTTCAGTTTAAGATCTGTTTGTAGGAAATATGCCTTGGATTTGGTGGAATTTTAAACAATATGAAACAGTGAAATAAAAAAATCTGTATAATTAAGAGAAATGTCAGACAAACCAAGTGGTATGACTACAGATTTTAAGGACATTGTTGTGTTAATGTTTTGTTCACTCAGAGAGCACTGTACAAGCCCCGTTTCACTGTATTAAAAACATTGCTAAAACCTGCAAACAATGTAAATACAAGAATTATACAGTAAATTCCCACTACTATTCAAAAATGCATGTTGATTGCACAGCCCAACTAGCGTGCCAATCGAAATCTAGCTTATATAAATAGAAAAAAGTCCGGCCACTGACGTGCCATTGAGTGGCTAGACATTCTATTAGCATATGCTGAGAGACAGAGCAAAATATAAGAAAAAACAGGTACATTCTGCTAAAGTAAAGAAAGAGAAATGTACCTGATTTTCATTACATACTTACACTGTGTGCCCCTCATAAATATGTTTTTTTTTTAAATAGTTTAACAAAAAACAGCAACAGAGATTCTGTTTTATCCATTACTTCTGCACTGATGTACTATACAAGCATATGAACATAAGTCCCATGCATATGCACAGTACATCTGTATAAGGAAGACAACGTGGAAAAAGGCCAAAGTGCCCTCATGCCAATACATTATTAGGAAAGGTAAGCAATGTCTTTCTAAATAATGTGATTGTATAATAGCAATAATCCACTCATGTTTGTGGGTAAATCAGGATTTACCCATGGTTGGCTTTGTTTAAACACTCAGGCTTCACACTCATGATAAAACCACACCATCTATTCATAAATCCTGTTAAACTCATGCACAGTCGTGGATTATTGCTTAATTATGTTGAAGTTTCCGTTCAGGTATTAACAAAATAGAAATACATTACTAGTTGCATCCTATGCAGTCTAATCTCTTCTGTAATTCAAACAAATTGGATTAATTATATAAAACTGTAACATCTGCATGACCACAATATCCATGTGAATTGTTTTTAGGAACGAAAGAGAAGAAGGAAACCATAGCCTCATTTAGGTCAGGCCACAAATGTAACATCATTTAATTGCTTTTATTTCTGAATACTTGAGTCTTTAATAAGAATGACCACAGTTCTAATTATATTTCTAAGCTTTCATGTCTTATGATATGAAGCATAAACAAATCTTGGTAATGAGGTGTTATGCCTTTTTTTCATCTATACCAAGTTGTGTCTGAAATAGCTCATACAATTTATTGCCTTAAAATATAGTAAATCAATAAATCATTTATAACATTACAGCAAGGTACACTTTGTGACCTTTATAGAGTAACAAAACAGGAAGAGCACTACCCCTTTGTGTAGGATGTCAAAATAATCAAACTGCTGTAAGCCTGCAATAGCTAAAAGGGCAAACTGCTGATAGCAAAAAAGTATCAAATTAACCCAAATCTCCAAGGCTGTTTTAGCAAGTTGCCTAGTACTCATTGTTATGAGACCATTAGGGATGTTTATCAGTTTTATGCAAAACAACATCTGTACTATATATAATATTGTGCAATACTGACATTGTAAATAGTACAATTTGTGCAACCATAAAACACCATCTGAAACTCTTAACTTTGGCTTCACACTCATGTACAGTTCACTCTGGAACTGACTTATAAGTCCCAACAGGATAATTGTTAATAGAGTAAAATATATGCAGCAGAATGGAATTTGGTTTCATGATCAGTCTTTGGCCAGCTTTTACACCATCTGAAGAGCAATGCTTCCAGCAATAAACATGGATATTGTACAGTCATTTTGAAAATGAATTAATTTAGAAATGAGACCATTAAAAATAAGACTGGGCATTCACTGAGTAGTTAAAATGAAAATGCAGCAGTTTTTCATTCCTCTTTTTTTTTTTTTTTTTTACAGAAGATAATTAAAGGTGAGGCACATTATGTTCTGCCTAAGTTGTCTCTATGTAGTACTAATTGAAAATGTGCCATGTGTTTCTTAGGTAATACTTTATATCTCAACAGTCAATGTTATCTTTCAGACAGCAGGCAAGTACTTGTCTCAAGTGTGATACAATTCTGGTCTGGTTTCTTGATATAAAGTGAACATTTTTTCTTTCTTTTATTTCTTTTATAATCATATATCTTACACAAATCTCAAGAATGTAATTTACAACACTTGCATGCATGGCAAAATGATTAAAGTAATGATGTCTGAATAAGGTAGCATCATACAAATGGTAGTTTGAACCAAAGTCTCACTCTTGTGTACTGAGTGATGGCGTGCAATACATCTAAACTGACATGCTTTCAGCTGTGGAAACTGTTCCGACAGAACCACAGTGCGAAATGATTGAGAAATGTTTGTGTGCTTTAATGTTGACTTCCATGCACATGTAAGCAGTACAGCAACACACCTCTTGCCAACCAGATAGTGCTGTAATATGTAGCTGGCAGGGAGTTCTAGGGTTCTATTGCACTTTACCCTAAACCTGCAATTCATCAATAGCAGGTATAGTTCTTGTATTAACTCTTGCTGACTGATCTGCTGGAAGTCCAGTGGCAGATCACAGAGGCCGATCCAGGAACTTGTGAAAAGGGGGGGGGGGGTACAGCCTGGAAAGTAGACCACAAGGGAATCTAGAAAATAGACAATCAGGGGTGAGATGTGGTGGAAACTTAATCATCCAGGGACTACTCTGACAGCTGACATGACAGAAAAGCAATATACACATACACATATAAACATATACACACATACACACACACACACACACACACACACACACACACACACACACACATATATATATATATATATATATATACATAGATAGATACAGTTATACAAAATTATTCAGTTGTACTTTATTGTGGTGTGGATGTGGTACTAGAAGTAGGTAACTCCTGTTCTACACACATCAGATTTACAGACTAACAATTGTTTCAAGACAGGCTTAAGACAAATATTTGGTCACTGATGAAAAGTCATACTCAGTGTCCATAGTGGCATAGCTTACACACACCCACACATATATATATATATATATATATATATATATATATATATATATATCTATGTGTGTGTGTGTGTGTGTGTGTGTGTGTGTGTGTGTGTGTGTGTGTGTGTGTGTGTGTGTGTGTGTTGTAGGTCTCCTTCAGAATATCAGAGTCCCATATCAGCGAAACCCACATCATCAAGATGAAAATATCGAAGCTTCACTTCCGCGAACAGTCACATCATCGAAGATGACAGCTGGGATAAAAACTACTTGGCCACCATGGAGATAATTGCCATTTTCCCCACTATAGTGTTATCTCAGACTTGGTATATTTAGTTAGCGGAGGTGTGGGTGTGAAGCCTTCCACTTTGGTGGGTTTTAATGGTTACTTTCCAGGTGAACGTTTTTGCTGGTGTACACGTTTGCAGAAGTAACGCTTTGATATTTTTGTGTCGATGATGTGGGTTTCACTAATATGGGACTGCAATATTCTAAAGGGACATATATATATATATATATATATATATATATATATATATATATATTATGGTAAATTAGCAAATAGTTCTACTGATAATGAAATGATCTCAGCAAGTACTATAGCAAATGTTTAAGCTATTTTTATAAGTAAACAACCTATGTGTATATACCAAAACACTTAGGTTAATTGCAATAACAACAAAAATGAAAAAGTGCCAAAAAAAGCAAAAACTCATTTCAGTTGTATATTCATTATGAAAACAAGTACAACCCCTGTATCATTTCACAGGGAAATTTAACGAATAATCCACTTTTCTGAGATGTAAAAGCTATTTAAATATAAGCCAGAGAAAGAGGTATGTGGATGAATCAGCAAAGGTTCCCTTTAATTTTTGTAAAATGGTTACCAGAAAAAGCTTTCTTCAGCAGAATATAAAATCAAAAATATTATCTTCTTACAGTTTATTGTTTCTTCACTGGTTTTGAGCTCAAAGAAAAGGAACAACTGCATCTTGAATTTTGATGAAACAAAAACATATGAATCAACATATAAAAAGAATGAAAAGATTGCCTTAGTACAAAAACACATACAACTTTTAGATATGAAATCACACCAAAATGACATATTTATGTATCTGATTCCTTTTGCAATTTTACTCATATTTTGGAAACATTGCATTCTGTCAATGTATAAAGACCATTCTAAAATGAATTCCACGGTAACTACAAATGTTAATATATCTCAAACGCTTCAAGATATTTTTATTAATTTTTCAGAGCAGGAGACCTTATAAATCTCACCTTCATTCTGTTTTACATGGCCTAATAACATTCAGGGAAAACAGAACACAAAATATTATGGGTATGCATGTCAGAGAATTTACAATATGCATATTTTGTAACAGCATACAAAAAAATGACAGAAAATTTTACTTTTTGGAGAAAACAGCATTGTTTTTATTGCTCATTTCACACAAATAAAAACAATAGTTTGATTCTGATGAATGCTAATTGTGTCATTTTGAAGAATGCAAAAAAATAAATTTTATCGGTGAAACAAATGGCAAAACTAGAGCATGTAAATGGCTATACAAGACTGGTGATGGTACCCAGCAATGATGGACAGCTTCTCTGTAACCATAAGCATTATAGCACATTTTTCAGAAAAATGTATCAGAATCCTCAGCTACAAAATGTGCTTAGATGGTGTTTCCAGCTGTAAAGGCACATAAACAATGTTATCTTCTTCTAATGCAGTATAATGTGGGGAAGGGGGGGGCACAAGTCCTGTGAATAATCACTTCTTTATTTAGGAGAAATGTACTGACAAATTAATAAAGTAGTATTTTTTTTCATTTTTATATATTTTTTAAATAAAGATGTATTTATATGTACACATTATTTCAGCAGAAGTACATCACATCAGGCAAAATGAAAATAAAGCAGATTACAAAATATCTGCTGCAGCAAATCCACATGAACAAAAGCCACTGGGGCCTGTTTTTGAAAAGCTGTCTCTCCATCCACCATTGAGATTCAGTTATGAAACTTTCTGGTAACAACAATAGGGTGCTAAGATAAAGACTGCAACTATAACCTTAAAACTTTCATTACACACCTCTGAATATGACCTCACAGCCTTAGCTGCATGAAGGCATGACATGGCAGCCAAAGAATGTTAAAACGGATATAAATAGATAATTATACAATCACCCCCCATTAATATTCCAAAATGTGCATGCTGATTGGTCAGCGTACACGTTGTAAATCAGACTTATACTAATAGAAAAAGGTCCGGTCGCCTGGACTTTTTCCATTAGTATAAGTCTTTTTTTTACAGCAATGGAGAACGCAAGATCTCCGTTGCTGTTTAGACACTGTCTTGCTATGTTAAAAGAGTTTAACATAGCAAGACAGCTTTAAAAAAAATAACAGAGATCTTCCTTTCTCTGTTGCTTTTTTTAAAGCTGTCTTGCTATGTTAAACTCCTTTAACATAGTGAGACACTTTGTAAAAAGCAACGGAGAGCTTGCTTTCTCCGTTGCTTCCACCCACAGCTGTGATGTACTGCATAAGCATACACATGCGCAGTACATCAGAACTGCTGCAGACTACCAGACAGCTGTGGAAGGACAGCAAGGAGGCACTATACAATGCCATTATTTAAGAAAAGTAAGTATTTTTTTTCTTAAATAATGTCATTAAATAATAGCAATAACCCACTTCTGGGTGTGGGTAATGCTGGATTTACCCACGGTTGTCTTTGTTTAGCCACTCAGGCTTCACCCTCGTGACCAAACCACACCAACCATGGGCAAATCCAGCATTACCCACACCCAGGCATGGGTTATTGCTATAATAGATATAGACATAGAGATAGATGATACAGAGAGATATAGATATAGATATAGATATGAAAGTATAATATATGATTTTACTTCACAAAATTTCAGACCAACAACATTTACATGCACTCATATGAGTATAAATGGTTGAACTCAATAAATAAAAAAAAGAAACAATGTTTTATAGGTTCATAGGTAAGTACTAGGCAATTGGTCTGCAGACCATTTCAAGCCTAGCCAAAAAAAACCCTACTGAAAATTTCCCTCTAGCCTCATGGAAGGTAAAACAGGATAGACCAAAAGAGAATTTGAGGCTGCCCATCCAGTTATCTAGGTTAATCTTGAAGGTGGCAAGGGTGCTATTCTGCTTGACATGTAGAGGAACTTTGTTCCAGAGGTGAGGAATACACTGGGATATGATTATATCATGCCAGGAGAAGATAATGATTAGTTGCTTATCTGGAACTAGGATCTACAATATCACACATGCACTCAAGTTGCTGCACCCCAGGTGCCAATATGATTCTATCACAGTCCATGCACGCGCGTATGTGTAAGGGACCTGAGGCATACCTTTGTGGAGTATATGAAAAGAGATATAATGGATCTCTTAGAATATGACCTTGTATTGCGCAGCATTTTACCTTCACCAAGGATGATGCCAAAGTATGAACATGGAATGACTGATTTAATCTGCTGAGTTTCTAGTATCAGTCCAGGTGGAACCAATATCTGTCAGAATGGGAGGACATGGTCAACAGACCATTTTGCTTTGCCAAGGATAGGCTGCACCAGTATCCCCTAGGCTTTCAGTTATTGGCTAAAATTTTATCCACCCCTTAGAGCCTTTTTAGGCAATGCCAAAAAAGACAAAACTACCAACATAATGAAACAATCTTCAGGCAACGTTAAAGTGCTACTGCTCAGTGCTTAGAGCATAAACAAAATACTCCACACATTTCAAGACCTCCTCTCTCTGGAGAATGTAGATATCTGTGTCGTAAATGAGACTTGGTTTCAAACTGTGAAACTACTCTGAAAGTGCAAGACCACAGTTCCTCTCATACATTCATTCCAACAACAGCACAGACTGAGGTCAAGGGTGGAGGTGTCTCGATATACATTAGCAGCAAGCAGACCTCCAGACTGGTTAAAAAGGATGATACCATGGAGCTCATCAACCTGCAGGTCACCATAGATAAGGTCCCTCATCACTAGTTGCAGGTCACTATCTATGCCCCTAAAGTTGTACAACTCTTACCTAAACTTACTAGAGGTGCTACACCTTCAACCAAACAACCTATTCATGAGTGATTTTAATTACTCCTCTATAGACTGGGGAATGTACACTGCCTCAGATTCATAGTCAATGCTTTCTGGATTTTATTAACACAAATATCCTGGAAGAGGTAGTGCATGCTCCAAGAGCATCAAACATAGTGGATCTGGTACTCAACAACCTGAGAAAGCACTGCATCCTACCACTGTCTCACATACTACTGAGGTCAAATAACAAAGTTGTCTCATTTGAAGTATAAAATCAACCCATAAAATCCATCTAAACCAGTAACAGCTAGGAACTACTCAAAGGCAAACTACTTCTTATTAGGTGACAATTTATCAAACTTCAATGCTCTCCCTGATCGTAGAACAATGGTTACCTATGCAGAATTATTCAAAGTCCCTTTACAAACATGTGAATGGCTGCATAAAGGCTGTTGTACCTACCAGAAATGAACCAAAAATAAAAACTAAAACAAACCCCACTGGTGGAATCCTTACCTAAACAGGGTATATAATAAAAGAAGAAAACTCATGGCTAAAATCAGGAAGAGCAGTTCCCTTAAAGACAAGTGCTCTATTATAAAACTAAACAAGAATCTTAGAGGTCTAATTAAGTCCAGCAAGGCCAACTATGATATTAGTACAGTCACTCAGACTAAGGACAATCAGAAGGTACCTTAATGATAACACAAAGCTATGTGCTGAACTGTTGGAGAACGGTACCACCTTCACCAGTCCGGGTAACATAGAAAATCTACTAGCTGATAAATTCAGCTCAGATTTTACCCAATAAATTCTGTTCAAACTTCAAGCTCTATCCCCTCAGCTCCACCAGGTGAAACCCCCTCCAACATACTCCTCAAGCTATAAGCAGGGACCAGGTGCTGAGAGCACCTGCTAAAGCCAACAGCACTGGCTCCATGGATCCCAACAACATCCCTGGTTGCCTCTAGAACAGTCTAAAACATGAACTATCAGGATCACTTGAGCAGAAGCATAGCTGGTTCAACGAGTGCCCTGGGCCAGTACTGTGAACTAGTGTCTCACCCACCTCCCCTTTTCAAGTGAAGAGCAAAACAAAGCAAACAAAAAAAACACTTCACTATAATAAGCTGATCCATGCATTGTAAACAACCAGCTTATTACAGTTAGATCTATGACCACTGAAGAGCAAAAAAAGGACATTCCTTCTAATAGAACACCAGCCAGGTGGCCAGATGCACAACATGTCCCCTCCCTCCTGCACCAGCAATTCAGGTCCCATTTTTCTGCATTGCTACCAACCCTCTCTCAACATAATTTCTTTTAAACTGCAGTAAACTGTTTGCTACAAATGCAGCAAACAGTTACGATTATTCATACCCTGCCTGCACAGAGCACTACAGCACTTCTGCTTTAGTTAAAAAAATTCTTCTTTTTAAACTGTAGCAAAATGATTGCTACAAATGTAGCAAACAGTTACTGCAGTATATACCCTGACTTTATGGACTGCTACAGTATTCAGGTTTTGTTGAAACAGAATATTTTTTTTTTTACTTTTTACCTGTAGCAATATACTTGCTACAATGTTGCAAGCAGTTGCTACAGTTAAGATCACACACACATGATGCTACAGTGCTTGGTTTTCACCACAAATGCAAAACCAGCTTGTAAAATCTGGTATTGCATTAATGAAAGAGAAAGATCAGCTAATTGTGCCCCCCAAAACTTTGCACATATAGCAGTTGCCTCTCTTACTCCACCCTAGCTACTGTACATCACTTCATGCAGTCTTTAACTACAGCCTTGAAACAGACTACATTGCAAGTGAATGAAGGACTGCAACAGTTATTCCACTCCACAAGGGTAAGCCATAAACTGACTAAGGGAACTACAAATCCATCACTTTAACATGCCCAGTACATAAATCTGTGTAATGAAGTATCGTGGAAATGACAAATAAGGATACTGGGAACCAGCAGACACTGAACCCATCCCAATTTGGCCTGGTTAATGGAAAGTCATGTCTACTTAAACTGGAAGACTTCTTTGAGAGGGTTACCAAGGAAAGAGATAAGGGTAAAACAGTGCATACTGTATATCTTGACCTGGCTAAGACATTCCATACAATACCCCCACTCAGGCATTGTTTGCAGGCTTTCTGAGCTAGGTGTAAATCCTTACATAACTCAATGGATTGTCCTCTGGCTTACAGATATGAATGAAAAAGTCAGGATAAGTGAGACCAACTCCAGCAAGAGAGCAGTCACCAGAAGAATAGCCCAGAACTCCCTGCTGGGCCTGTTCTTATTTGGCATCATCTACTTCATGAATGTCAAGGCTAATGTTCAAGGCCTCTGGATCACCAAGGTCACACATGACTGTGAATTGGGATCCCTTATTCACTCCCCCCAAGACACCAACATCTTTCAAGTGGATTTAACACAGTCAAATTACTGGTGCCAAAGCCATGGACTAAAAGTGAATGGCAAACATGCATTATAAGGCCCTTTGGGAAATGGTCAACTCAGGTTAATTACTCCATTAATAAAACTCTCCCAAGAGTCAACCCAGTAGTAAAGGATCTGGTAACATTTGTAGACAATAATCTGACTTTCAACCAACACATAGCCACGATAGTAAGAAAAACATTCTATATCACCCAACTTAAAGATAAGGATATAGAATCCAGGTTCAAGGAAGTTATACTACCACTATACGTAGCCATTATCAGGCTTATCATTGAATACAATGACACCTTTTGCATTTATATAACCAGACACTTGCAATGGTTAGAATGCCCATAAAGGCTTTTCACCCAGAGAATTCAGGGCAAACATACCCTGTCCTATACTTATCTCCTAAAGACTCTGTCTATGTATTCAGTCTCCTACAGGCTGCTAAGTAAATGTCTTTGCCTGGCTAACAGGGCTTCCTCAGACCCAACACAGTTGGATCGCTTTTGTAAATGCTCAAAACAAACAGCACCAGAAACACTAGATCCAGGGATCTGAACATCACTTGTGACATAAACAGAACATGCTGGCGAGACAGATATGTGTCCCAAATGATCCCTGCACTATGGAATAGGCTCCCTATCCATGTAAAACAGAGTTCTTCCATGGCCCTATTTGAAATGAAACCTTGACATTTGGATGGGAAAATGTAAATGTATCCCCAGACTAGCTCCTATACCCTTTTCAAACAGAGGTAGTCAATAATAAAAGTATTATTCTAACTAACACCCTCCCTACAAATCCTTAGTTATCTCTCTACTAACGTTCCCCCCATATAGATGTCATGATACTCTGGCCCCACATGTTTGTAGTGTGCAGCTAGAGTTGTAAGGGACCTTGTGATCATTAGCCTAATAATAACCTATGAACCAACATGTCTTATTTATCTCCTGATAAAGGTTTAGTTCCCCTACACACATACCCACACACATCCAGCTAATTACATATACCAACTCCAAGATTGCAAAACAGTAGGTTACGGATAAAATTCTACTCCCCACAATGTAGTGGTCTCGCAAAGCAAATACCATAATCCTATGATATACCAGAAAGTCTTTAAAAAAGTTTTCTTCCTTTATGTTCAATGTACCACATGTAGAACAAAACACACTGAACCCATATATATATATATATATATATATATATATATATATATATATATATATATATATATATATATATATATATATATATACATATATATATACATACACACTGAACATATATATATATATATATATATATATATATATATATATATATATGTGTGCTTATCTATCTTTCTGTCTATCTAACTAGATAGATAAACAGATATTTTTTCTGGTGAAATATACAGGAAGCTTACTTTTAATGTATTGATAATTCAATAAAAAGATTTTAGGCCCTTTTCTGTAGTTGTTATCCTGAGCATGATCATCACAGCATGCAAAATAAAAACAGAATGCCATGTAAAATGTCAGCTAGTAGCAAAAGAGTAAGTGAACTAAACTACTAGGACCTGTTTTGGAAAGATGATATATTTGGCCTCTTTGAGATTTCATTATGAATCTTTCATGTGATAACAACAAGGTCATCCACTACAAAACATAGCTAGGACTGGAATTCTAACCATAGAGTTTCCAGTAAATCACACTTTTGAATTTGAATTTGACTCCTTAAGCTTCCCATCCATGTGAAGCAGAGATCTTCCTTAACCATATTCAAGTGTTACCTGAAACAGAGGATGGAAAATTGGAAATGCACACCCAGTCTGGGACCTATGTCTCTAATAGTTTCATAGTTTCATAGGCGATTACTAGGCTAATGGCTCAAGATGGGGAACCTATGTCCCACACCTGAAGTAAACTCGTCATTGGTAAGATCAGATCACAAACTAATCACACTGGACATCCACATCCCGACCCCCCCCCCCCCAGTCAAGGAAATCAAGGTAAAAAACTTCTCTAAAGTCAACTTCACACTCATCAAGACCGAGGTGAGAAGTTTCAAAGCTCCCAATCAAATGGAAAATGATGACCCATCGGCAGAATCCTTTACAAGTGCATTCTATGAACACCTTCAAGAATGCATGGCCCGAGCCATCCCAAGTAAAAACAAGACCAACTCATCAAAAAAGAGGAAGCCAGTCTGGTGGACCCCGGCCATAAATAAACTTTACAACAGAAGGAGGAAACTCTTGCAAGATAAAACAAAATCCCAAAATAAGAAGGCATCTCTGATTAACATCAGTAAAAAACTGCGCTCCCTCATTAAACCATCCAAGGCCAACTTCGAAAGAAAAATAGCCAATGTCTCTAAGGATAACCACAAGGCCTTCTCTACCTATGCCAAGAGTCTAGGGGCAAACTCTCAGATATGCTCCGAGCTAGTGCATAATGGCCATAAATACACTGAACCAACCGACATTGCCAACATCCTGGCTGACAAGTTCATTGAAAACTTCAACCCCCCTCCACCAAAGGGGCTAGCACCCATCCCAGAAGAATGTGGTGCTCCAGATATCTCAGACACACAAGTAAAGACAGCCCTTGTAAAGGCCAAAAACACAGCATCAATGGGACCAGATGCTATCCCAGGTTGTGTCTTACACGAGCTTCAAAATGAATTAACCCCCCATCACAAATCACTATTCAAACTCAGCCTCTCTACAGGCTATGTACTCAAAGAATGGCGTACTGCAACAGTCGTACCACTCCACAAAGGTGGTGCCACAACTGACCCTGGGAACTATCACCCTATAAGCTTGACTAGCTTGGTCTGCAAAGCCATGGAACGCATTATCATGGAGCTCATTAACAGGGACATTGGGAACCTCCAGACACTGGACCCCACCCAGTTTGGCTTTGTTAAAGGCAGATCTTGCCTCCTGAACTTGGTCGACTTATTCAAAACAGTCACCAAGGCCATAGATGAAGGGAAGGTGGTCCACACAGCATATCTAGACCTCGCTAAGGAGTTCGACACCATCCCATACTCAGGAATCATAGACAAACTCACCAGCTTAAATATCAACCCCCATGTCACGAGAAGGGTTGCCAATTGGCTCTCCGACAGAACCCACACGGTAAGAGTGGCAGGCGCCATATCTGACTCTAAACCAGTCACAAGCGGAGTCCCACAGGGCTCAGTCCTGGGACCCCTCCTGTTTGGTATATATTTTTCCAAAGTACAGGCAAAGGCAGAGGGACTGTGGCTAACCAAGTTCACAGATGACTGTAAATTGGGTGCAATAATTGACTCTCCAGCTGACACAGACATCCTGCAAAAGGGTCTCACAGAGACAAACACCTGGTGTCAAAGTCACGGCCTCAAGCTAAATGCCAAAAAATGCATAGTAATCCCATTTGGGAAAAACAAAGTACCTACAAACTACCACATAGATGGGAATCCACTAAGTACAGAAGAAGTAATTAGGGACCTGGGTACCCAAGTAGACAGCATGCTCTCCTTTGATAACCACATAGCCAAAACGGTCAGGAAATTCTTCTATGTGGCACAACTGATCACAAAGTGTTTCTCATCCAGATCCAAGGAGGTGATTGTGCCCCTTTACTCCTCACTCATTACACCCATAATAGAGTACAATGCCCCATTTGGGATGTACCTCACTAGACACCTGCAACAACTAGAAAGACCACAGAAGTACCTCACTAAGAGCATTAAGGGCCTTAAACAATTACCCTATGAAGCACGACTAAAAAAGCTCCAGCTCTTCTCAGTCGCTTACCGTCTGCTCAGAGGTGACCTCTGCCTGACCTATAGGGCAATGTCAAACCCTGAACTAATGGACATGCTTCACCTCAAAAAACTGAGATCCCTCAGAACCACTCATTCTAGCGACTTGAACCTGTGTACAACAATAAACAGGACATGCTGGAGGGATAGATTCCTGTCCCAGCGACTCCCCTCACTCTGGAAATAGAATCCCAATCCATATTCGACAGAGCTCCTCTCTGACCCTCTTCAAGAGAAATCTTGATGAGTGGATGGGTAATCGTAAGTTCCCCTCACTCTGGAATAGAATCCCAATCCATATTCGACAGAGCTCCTCTCTGACCCTCTTCAAGAGAAATCTTGATGAGTGGATGGGTAATCGTAAGTTCTACCCTGGGACCACTTCAGGAGCCCTGTTGACAGAGGCCCAGGTTACTAATCTAATGGGGAGGCGAAAGCCATCACTCCGTGGCTAGGCTTATAAATGCCCATGGGTAGATAGCCTAGTACTTACCTATGAACCTAAGAGACCTTACAAGCCTAGCCAGATTTCCCTATATTGTCCCCAGCTTTCTTACATTAGGGGAAAGATAACAAGGGTCAGTAAGCATGGTTTTGACAATTTTTACAGACTGCATGGTACGATTGCACTTGAAGAAGGTCAGGGAAGGGCTCTGCTTCATTTCATTTCATAGGTTTATACTAGGCTAATTGGCCTTGTGAGCCATTTCAAGCCTAGCCAATTACCCCATGTTAGAATCAAACCCTACACTTTGCATTTGTAAGGTAAACACTTTAACCATTATGCCATCCTCCCTCCCTATTCATGTGAATAGGAAGTCTATTCAAGAGGAAGGACAATATCTGGGACACATATGTGTCTCTCCACCATGATCTATTTGTGTCAGAGATCAAGTTTAGATAATTGGAGCCAGTAACCCTCATGCAGTTAGTTTTGTAAATATGCAACATTTTTGTCAGGGCTGGGTTAGAGACTGCCTTCATGGTCAGGTATAGATCTCTTCTCAATAATCAGTAGTAAACTGAATAAAGTGATGGGGTTCTTAATTGGTCCCCATATGAAATGTTGGTTATACCCTGCATTTTTTGGAGAGAAACCTCTGAGAATACTCCAACTGTTGCAGGTGTCTTGTGAGATACATACGAAAAGGTGTGTTATGCTCAATTATTCGTCTGATGAGGGCCGAATATAGTACACACATACAAATACTTCAGGCATGGGCATTAATGCCAATATTTCAAAACAGTTGTTGCAATAATAAGTGTAAAGGCTGTTCTTAAAAATATCTAAACTAGTGTTTGCTTTAATGTAATTTGGTACTCTGTTCCATGCATCAGCTGCTCTCTCTGATAACTAATTAGTACTTTTCCCATTCCTATAGAATCTTCTGCATAAGTTGTCTGATAATAATTCTCTATTACTTTTTGATAACACCAAACATTCCCAGATGTAGTTGTCTCTAAATGTCCTTTATACCCAGATAAGTTCTCCTGTTAAATATCTGTATGAGACACTGTACAATTTCAGATATTTCAGTCTGTTTCATAATAACTTAAATTTTCATATCCATGGATGCCCTTGGTATATTTTCATTGTACTCTTTCCAGTTTACACATGTGTATTTTCTTATATGGTTTCCATATTGTTATTCCATACTCAAGTTTGGTCTTGTATAATTAACAAACAATGACTTCAGATTTTCTGATTTCCTAGACTTATAAATCTTTTTATACATGTTGTAGTTCTATAGCTGTCATTAATCAACTGGTTGATATGACCAGAAAAACTCAAAGATGTATCTGCCTATATACTCAGGTCCTTAAAAGAATCAACAGTTTAAATTAATGTGTGTCATATTAAATATTCACCTTTCAAACTATGTCTCCCAAATCTCATATGCTTAGTTTTTTATGTTTTTATCAGCATATTATTCTCCTGTGCTCAGATGGTTAACTTAATCAAGTTATTTTGCAGACATGCCCTATCCGTAACACGTGTTACCCAATTTCAAGTCATCGGCATACAGACTGTGGAACACCTCAGATGAAAAAGTTAGGTCTAAAAAATACAATCTAAACAAGCATGGGCCTAGGACAGAGCCCTGTGGGACACCCTGACTGTAAACAAGAATTTCTCCTGTCCAAATGCTGTATGATATTTGCCATGTCCTTTTCATAAGCCAAACAGCTATCCATCGTATGAAGAGTACATTAATACCTAGCTGTTCTAATTAATTGATAAGTGCTTTGTGTATTACCCTCTCAAATGTTGAAGTTAAATCTATATAAACTGGATCACAGCCCAACTTTATATTGATTGCTGTTATTGTTATAGAACATCACAGGTGGTAATATATCTATTTTCAACATATGCATGCTGATTCATGATGACAATAACTTATCCAATATTACCTTCTAGATTATTTTTCCACAACATGAAAGTACACTTAAATGTATGCATGACTCTGTGCTTGTCCTACTCCCCTTTCCCTTAAAAGCAAGTTTAATAAGCACTTGTCTCCAATCTTGAAGAATCTCCCCATATTTATATGACCTAGTAAATAATAGCTATAATGGTACTATAAGTTCTTGATGAAGTGTTCTCAGGCCATTATTACTAATTCCATAAACTCCATGTGCTTTGTTTGGATCCAGTTTGCATAGTTCTTTTTAAGTATAATCTAATTTGATTTCAGTATCTGAGGTTAACTGGATGTCACTAGGACAACTTATCACCCCCTTTGAGAAGCCAAACTGTTTTGCATAAGATTTTGCAACTATCAGGGAAATTCAATAAACAATATTTACCATGTGCTCATTATGGCGTGATGCATACATGGGTGTAGCAAGTTTTAGATTCAGTAAACTGTATGAAGGGGCTTGCAATCACTCGCACTCACATCCAAATATGGAAACTTTCATGGAATGCAAATTTCAGCATATGTAGAAGATATTTATGCTAATGAAGCAAATCAGCATGATTGAGCAATCCAACAACTTAAAAATAAACTGTGTAGACTCTGTGTATATGTTGGTAGTGTACATGGAAATTTTCCTCATACAGGAGTCTACACAGAAACAGGGGCAATAAAAAATATAGAAATTTAGATAGAACTGACTATCAGATAACACTACACATATTTAGGCCTAAATACATGCTGTGGATGCTAGAACATCAGTCATTGCAATAAAAATGACTGCCCCGACATAAATGCACCTTTGGTTCCCCACCCCCAACTAAATAATAAACGTACATAATGCAGGCTTTACAAGATGTAAAAGTGATGAAACATATTGTTATAATGTACTGTAAACATGATGTGTTCTGTATGACATATATAGGCCAAGTATTACCCTGCCTTGTATTTACAACATTGTGCTACCATGCAGTTGCCCTGCTTACACAGCTACTAACCATGTAGAATCCAGGCTGTCAGCATGGTCATTATTCAAATATGGGAAAAATCATTAGAATTATTGAATCGCAAAAACCAGTAAGCATGTAGGGATGTTCACTATGTGTAGGGATTGACATGGTGTTTATGTTTCCAATAGATGTCAACAGTGAGTGATGACATTTGATGGAGGGGAGTGTTTCATCTTCCATTCTATTTTCTTTTATGTCAATATATTTGCACATTGCTGCACTTAGTGCATCAATGGGAAATGGACCAACAAAAGGCTTGTTATGTAACTATTCCTGTGGCAGCACCTGTATGTGTAGGGCTACAGTGTCAATTGTCCTGGGTTTGAGTATGGGATGTACAAGCTTATGTTCACGCTTTATGTTGCATGTTTTTGCACTATCAGGAAAAGAGAGGAAAAATCATAAATCTTGCTTATTTTTATCTTATTTATGTGACATTGCATAGAGCTGCGCAAATCTGTGCATAACGCACTACTGAGAACTCAAGCAGGTGTTTTTAATATTGCTAATTACAGCCTAAGCAGGTGAACTACATCTAAATTACCCAATACCACATGGTGGACCTATTGAAAAAAGTATAAAGTATCCATGAAACCTACATTTTTATTTTCCCTCAATACTTCAATACCATTGGAGTAGAGACTTGAAAATTTTAACTGAGATAATGTTGGGAGCTGCTGCATCTATTCTACATCTGTATCTGCTAGAAGCTGAAGTCAGTGCTGTTGATGCTGCTGACAATAGGCCTAGGCCAAGAAGGAGAAGAGTGTTCAGGCCCAGTGTAACCTTCCAAGCGCTACATGAGCTGGAGATTGTAGAACCTACAGGGTGGAAAGAGACACATTACAAGAACTCTGTGAGCTCTGTAACCCTCAACTCAGAACCAGAGCCAACTAAGGGGAACCCATCCTAGTGGAAACTAAGGTATGTGTAGCCCTTATAATATTAGCCGCAGCTACTTTTCAAAGACCAACTGGGGACATGATGTGTGTGTCACAGGCATCAGCATCGAAGATTCGCTATTAGTTCCTGGATGGTATGCTTATACATGCCAGTGAGAACATATATTTTCCCCTTATTTCTGCAGAGAGGGCCAGCAATATGTACCAGTTCTATCATGTAGAGTACTACTCTGAAGTACTGGGTGCCATTGATTGTACTCATGTACACATCAAGGCACCACCTGGTGAGTAGAGTAGAATCTGCATTAACCAGAAAGGATACCACTCCATCAACTGCCAAGTCATGTGCAATGCCCAGGGGATTATCTTAAGTGTGTGTGCTGGCAACCCTGGTAGTTATCATGACCCCATATATCTGGCACATGTCACTGCTGTACCAGATGTTTGCAAGGGGGGGGGGCATCCAACAGGGCCATTTACTGGGGAATGCTGGCTATGCCATGGAAGCGTGGATGAAGCCACCCATAGGAAATGCACACTCATCCATGGAAGAATGCCATAATGCACCACACACAAACTAGAAACATCATAGGGCATGTGTTTGGGCATCTGAAGTTACAGTTCTAGTGCCTAGAGGTATCAGGTGAAACCTTGCAGTATAATGCATACACATGTACACAAATATTCACAGTATGTACTATGCTCCACAATCTGATCCTGTGACACTAGCTGCAGCAGGGTCAGCAAGGGGAAGGAACCCCCTACACACACACACACACCAATGTCCAGGTCACCACAGCCACAGTAACAGAAGGACTCAGAGGAGGAATTTCCAGCTGCTATCCCTGTAGGCAGATGTAGTCATGCTCAGTATGCCCTTGCTTTGGCAAAGACACAATGCATAGCACATTTGCAGACCACCTAGGGACTAATATCTTTCTACTACTCACATACATATATTAAAATTGATGCCGGACAACTCACACAACCTGTACCTTTCCATGTATTGACTGTGGACTGCTTGCATCAGACAGAGTTAGCCCTGAACTAAAGTTGTGTTAACCTCTGCATTTGCAAGGAAAGTCCTGAATCTAGACTGTATTCTTAAAGAGTATTACTACATATTCTTGTATCTATTAACGTGTTACAGTATGCAACAAATAGTAGTAGACTTGTGCAGAAATTAAATTAACATGTGACTACAGACATTTAATTTTACTAATATGTGTCCATTTGTAATTAGTAGGCCTCAGGCATGAAGCATTCACACAGTCCTACCCCAGCAGAATACTGGCATATCATGCAAGAGTGAATTTAGAAAGCGAGGCTACACATTGCAGTTTCTGACTTCAGACTGTTTGTATCCTAACAGTAACTGTGTTTATTCCCCCACCCCACAAAATAGGAGTGCCATAACAGTATCTCAGCTATGCTATCCCTACACCCACAGTATATAAGTGTTTATGTCACAGTTAATATCCCATCACATTTTCAAAAATATTATATAAAAATATTTACACATTGTATGCGTTAGATAACTGTTGAATTAACCAAAAGCACACACATGTAAGACAGAGAAATGTATATTTTTATTCATAATTATGACAGGTTTTTACTACTAAGTGCTCTATGTCCAAATATAATACTGAGAAGTACTTGTACAATATAAAGTCCATGCTTTGATAGTACTGTACATTTTTATGCAGGTGGTTGTGTGATGAGTTACCCCAGTTATGTTCTGGAAAGCTGTTTCTGTTGCCAAAAGGACTAAGGCAACCATCCTCTTTGCTGAAGCTGCATTACAGTTGAGTGTTCTAATCCTGATATACATTTTGGAGGTGTACTAGCAATAGGTAGTGTGTTGTACAAACTTTGTATCCTATATTGTTTTTATCTTTGTCTTGGTTTAATTCCACATTTGCGCAGTGGGCCACGTGTTAAAATCAGTTTGGATAAGACTTAGTTAGTTTGCATGATGCGCAGCATTGCAGAAACAGGGAAAAATCAGATAAGATTTATGACAGACTGCCAACAACAAAAACTGAGGACCACGGACTAGGAAACGACCAGTAAAAAATGTAATTTTATTAGCATTTATTTCCTTAAAAATCATCTTATAAAACATAGAAATATAAAAAATGAAAAAACAGAATTATATTTATGTATACATATGGATATGAACACTGATATGCATTATTATGCTCTTAAAAAGCAAAGTACAGTCTAATATACTTATCTAGTTAAGGCTCTGAGTTTCAATAAACATGAAATCGAGCAGTGGTCATTAAGACCTGGCCAACTAAAGGCATTCAGTTTGAGCTGCCAAATAAGCTCTTTTTTCTCCAGCAAGAGATTTACAGGCCTCCCACCCCCACCTCAGACCTGTTAATTGAATAACAGTTTTTTTTTACTTTAGCATGACATCTATGAAGGGTATGAAGTGTGAAACTCAGATCTCTGTCATTATTTTACATTTTTAATTTTTAATGGCTTGTCAATAGTATGGCAGGAAATCACTATGATATGAACTACTACCAAGAAATATGAGTCAAAAATCTGGACAGTCAACAAAAATCTGTACAGTTGACAAGCATGCAGACAGTACAGCAATACATACAGCAGGCCTGAGAGGACACATTTGGAGATATCTTGGTATTTACCTATAGTAATGACATAACGTTGTTATGCTTACCGACTGCAGGAGCCTATGTTGCAGAATACCTGACAGTCCTGAAATAAATAAAGGAACAGTTGATGACACCAGCACCACATTTAACAGTATAACAGGGGGTAATACCTTTACTCATTCATAGCTGAACTAACACAACTGTTAATAATAATGTGGCTGACAATCTAAAAAACAAACATAAAACTGCAGCAATCTTAAATAACCCCAACAAAAAATGAAATTCACACACGCAGATAAACTATTGACACCATGTCACAATGCCACAGTATTCTAATGATGATCTAACAAAGCATACCTGGCAACTCCTCTTAAGATGCAGATGTGACTCCCACATCAAGAATGCACTGTGTCATTGACTGCTTGGAGCTGTCCTGTGTAGCAATGTATGCTAGGAATTCCTCTGTGGCAGTGAGAGGCGGTTCTGCAGCCTACCACCAGTTATCTAGTGATCATGTGCTGCATGCCTTTTTGCAGCTGTCATCATGTCTGTTGCTCGGTGATGCACCCGTTCATAGGTGCGACTGTGTTGCCCAATATCATTAATATGCCATACCAAATCTTCCTACACAGCCATCCACTGAGTCATATTGGCCTGCCCTCTGGACAGCAGTACCGCATGATGTTGAAGTAGTGCCTCGATGATGAGGTCATTCTCCGCATGAGTAAATGGGGGCCTACTTCTAACAGGTATTTTGTGTCCTGAAAAACATTAAAATAATGACACATATAAGGATCACATAAATAAAAAGAAACTGTTTACAGATACAGCAGTAAAGGAAGGCTATCAGTATTCCCATTGGTAAACTATAAATATTTAACAGTGGCCAAAAACTAACAATGGAGAATACAAAACAAGGAGAGGAATAAGAGGAACATATTCTTGTTTGTGCCATACCAGATACTCAAATATGTTCACCCACCAAAAGTAACAGGCCATTGTAGTTTGTGCCATGGAAGGAACTCATCTTTGTCTCCCCCTCCCCACAAACAAAACAACAGACTTAGAAACAATTTTGCTAACCAGACAACTGTGACATGCTGCAAGTGCTATTAAAGGTAGTTTCACTGAAACATGTGTAAATTGTTATCACACAGCATTATATTTTCAGCCTGCTCTACATCCTCCATACCTCTGATATGGCTTAAAAAGCAAGGCCATGCCATGATTACAGTTCAAAGACATGCATACAGATTACCACCTTATCCTTAAACACATTCCAGCATATGCATTACGTAGTTAACAAATTGGATACATACCTGCTGGAGTACTATATTCCTCTGTAGAGATTTAATCTTCAAAATGAATGTGTAACTGATTTTAAAAATGCAATAACTTTCATCCACATCAGTTTGACTACCTACACATTTACCTTTTTATAACGGAATACATTACTAACTGATTGCATCTGTCCTAGTGTGTGCTTCAGAGATGCTAATTACAACATACACTGCTGAACTGCATGCTAATCAACCAATCTTGTGGAGCTCATCTACACTATATAATGCATCCCTGGAGACTCTATGCCTTATTCTTTTATGCGGATTGTGAAAATAGTGAAGTGCAGAGACAAAGTAATCACTGACAGCTTGTTACTAGCTGATGCTTGTCTAATACGTTTGTCTGTGCTATAGCCTGAAGATAATGCTGCTGCTGCCAATAGCCATAGACAGTGATGCTGAAGAATTTGCAGGCCAAGGACTCAGTACAGGAAGTGTGTAACCTCTGGCAGCCTTGATCCACAGTCAGAGCCAAACACAAAGAACCCATCACAGTAGAAAGTAAGGTATGTGTTGAACATAGAATCTAAGCCACAGGTACCTTTGACAGACTAACAGGGACATGTTTGGTATGTAATAGGCATCAACATTCAGAATCTTCCAAACATTAATGTATGCTATGCTACAACATGGCAGAGAGCACATATATTTTATCATTAGTTCTGAAGACAGGGCCACAAGAATGCTACAATTCTACCCTGTATCGCACTAGCCGTAAGTGATGTGTGGCAATCATCATTATCATGTACACATGAGAAAAACACTTGGGGATCAGGGCAGGGTCAATATAAAGTATAATGTTTACCACTTGACCAACTGCCAGGTCATGTGTAATGGCATGGGAATCATTTGGAATGTGTGTGCTGGCAACCCATGCAGTTCAGTCATCTTCCATATATGCCACATCTCCAAACTGCATCACATGTGTGCTATGGGGGATATCTCACAGGCTCAATTAAGAGTGGATGCATGCTATGCACTCTAGTCATGGGTGCTGAAACCCATCAGAAATGCACACACACAGAGGAACACCTTAAAGAGACACACAGTCCAAACTGTAATGTCATAGAGCCTGTTTTTCAGCTACTGCACTCACAGTGCTAGCGCCTACATAGCAATGGCCAAAGGGACCATTACAATCCACTGACATGTCCTTCAATGGTCATAGTATGTGCTATGTTGCCCAAGTTAATCTAGTGGGAATATCTGCAGCAGGATCAAGAAGGGGAAGGGGAACACATCCTCCCATCAATGCCAAGGTCAACAAAGCCACAAGCAGATGATTCAGAGAAGAAATCAGCAGCAGGTGTGCTTGTAGAAAGACATAGGCATGCTCTGTATGTCCTTGTCTTGGCTATGAGACAAGTCATAGCACACTGACTTGCCACCTAGGAGCCTAAAAACATCCTCCTACATCATTATACTTAGGATCATAAGATCATAGGAAGTTACTAGGCTATTGGCCCTGAGGCCCTTATAAACCTAGCCAAGAATTAAGCCCATGTTCCAGCAAGTCAGCACCATATGCCACTGTCCAGCAGGGACATAGGTGGAATCCCAGGGGTGTATTTTCTAATCAGTACTGGGGAAGCATTACAGATAAGAGTTCAACAGTAAGGGCACACATTGCAGTTTTGGACTACTCAACCCTACCTAGATAAGACAACAGGCAGGATGGTAAATATGTAGAGTAACCAGACCAACACAGTCTTGTTAGTGCCATAGCAGGAACACAACTTTGCTTCCCCACCCCTAAAAGAACAGTCAGTGCTTGTTTGTGACATCCAGAATGATTTTCTTATTTGGCAACTGCATATCACATTATTCCCAGTTAATAGCCCTTGAAATTGTAAATGCAATGATATAGATTGGTTTAGACTGTACATCCCAGAGTACTGGACATATAACTGCAGAATGACCAAGGAACACAGGCATGTAAAACACTGCTATATATTTGCAAACAAAAATCATTACAGGGAAAAAATCACTAAGTGCAGTATTTTTAAGCAGAAACATTTCACTACATGTACAGGTAGCATTTAATATTTTAATAAAACTGTTTATTTGTTTAATTTGTTTGTGTGCTGAATGACTGTTGATGCTTACTACAAAGGGATATGTGTGACAAACAGGGTTAAGGTACCTATCCTGTGTTCTGAATGTGCATTGGAGGGTAAACTGTATTTTAGACCTATGTAGGCATATTTCCTGTGTAGTAACATAGTATGCTGTGTATGTGATACATTGACTTATGTTTCTGACTGCTATTACTTAATTTTCATCTTTTAATTTTTAGACCACTGTTTGAGTGGTGCTGCACTTAGCTCAGCTGGTTTGCATACACAGCAGCAGTAAACAAACTGCATCATTGGACCACCCAGGTAGCAGACAGGACCCAAACATCTAAAAATAAACCTGGGATGCACTCTATTAATGTAAGTCTGCATCGTGCAAACCCAGTAAGCACCATTGTTCTGCATTTAACAGTGTGACTCTCAGAATGAATAACAATGTAGTAGATGATCTTGTAACTTCTGCTGTTGCTGCAGATGTTAAGTGTTGGGCTGAAATTCACATGACTCTGGGATTGAATGGAAGTATTGCAGCTTGTATTTTACTGATGTGATCTTGCATACAAAACAATGACATTAAAAATAGACATTTTTTTTTCATTCTTCTACTGACAACAGCTGTGAGTGTAGGACTACCATAGATAAGGTCCAGGATTCTAATACAGCACATATCTGTCTTTCTTTAATGGTGTCCCACTTCATATTATAGTCACCCTCAATTATAGCAGTTGACCTAGTATTTTTTATATCATAATTATTTTTCTGATGGCTGACACACTAATATTGTCAGTTATGTACTTATGTATTAATATCTGTATTGTTTACATTACTTTATTGGTTATCATCTTGCAAACACATTCCCCAGGATTTACTAATCTTCTGTTTAAGACTAAATTAGTCTTACACGGAAACGCCAGTCTAAGAGTATGATAGCAGCGCCCCATGCATATTAATGAGGGTGCGCTGCCTCAACTCTAAAGTTACATGGAGCATGGACGTGTGTAGGGGGTGTGTTGGACTGCAGAGCAGTCCAAAAATCCATGCCCCTGCAATGATGAAACTCCAGAAATGTCTAGTTGCATGAGCGAGTCCGCTCACAAGTGTGCATTATAACATTACACTCCCCCATATGTTAAACCTCGTTCAAATTTAAAAATGAAAAGAAATTTATTTATTTTTTTGTTTTATTTCCGATATAGCTGCCTGTATTTGCACGTGTTTGCGTGGGATTGCCCATTGCTTAGCTACAGTTAGCAGCTTAGACACCGAAGAGGATAATAAGAAAGATATATGCAAATTAAGCAATGGGGGATTGCCCATTGCTTAGCTACAGTTAGCAGCTTAGACACCGAAGAGGATAATAAGAAAAATATATGCAAATTAAGCAAAATAGCAATAGTGTAGTGGTTAGAGCCTTCGAACAAAAAGGAGGCATTCCCGGTTCGAGTCCTATTACTGCAGGTTCCATTTTCTGTTGGAAATCTGTATACAAAAATATGTCCTGACATTTATCATGTATAAGTTTTGTAAAAAAGCATTCAAATGTTATATGTAGTAGTGAACAAATTATATATATATATATATATATATATATATATATATATATATATATATATATATATATATATATTTATATGAAGGTGAAATGGTTATGCATTCTGAGGAATGAGTAACTTATTTTAAGCACATTTTAGCAGTATTTAGCATATTTAAAACCAATTGCTTGTAGCTGAGGACTGCACTAACCAGTGCAACTACAATGTATTTGCACGTAGCTGCAACAGCGCTAGCCAGCGCAACGTCGAGCAACGTTGGGCAAAGTTGGGCAAAGTTGAGCAAAGTCAGCTAAACATGGCCACACCTCCTTTACTGTACCTTAACAATTCAGGTCTGGCCAGTAGGAAAATAAAAAAGCAGTGACAGGGCTCGAAATCAGGATACTGTGCACTATAGTCACAGTACATAACCACTAAGCCATGACAGCATTTCATAACCATGCACTTTCAACAGACACATATCAATCAAAGGAATATTAAACATTGCCAACATTAGCTAAGCAGGCGTGCCTACAGCTGAGTTTTTTCAAAACTGGCCAATCACAAATAAGTGCGAGAAATGAGGCATATTTAAGCTCCACAGGTGGGAATACTTGCCATAACTGGTTGTAGCTCCCTTCTGCAGTCAGCATGGCCGGTGTTGGAGAAGGCACTCAGTTTCAAGCGCAACGCTGGGGCATTGAGGAGTCCAAAGTAATGGTTTGGCTCCTTGTCCACAATCATGAGGAAAGACTCCTGCACGGCCAGTACCAGGGCACCCAATATAAAATAGAGGCCTGGAACAGTCTTGCTCATGATCCCACCAGTGCCACTGGTGTTCCTCGAACTGGTGAGCAGGTCAGGCACCATTATTCTGACCTGAAGCGAGTCCCGTGCGATACCTAATGCCCCAGTACTGAGTAAGTAGACATTGTATTAAGTAGCTAAGAATTGCTATGCTTGTCTATACTATGGATAGGTATGTCTCAGTATCACTGCATTTACTTCACAGCTGCAGGTGTCTGGGCTATGAATCAGCAAGCCCTTGAAGATAGGTTAAAAAGGCTGTGTCATCAGGCAGGTTAGTAATTATTCTGCATGTACTGTTATATAAAATAAATGAGAGAGCCTTCAAAAAGTGTTTTAACCCAATAAATGAAGGTGTAATAATCCTTTTATACATGTATAATTCCTGGAGTGCGTCTGTGTCATTTTCCATGATATGTTGTTGTAATGCTGTTGTACTGTTGCATTTTACAAATAGTACTGACCGGAGTTCCACTGTGGCGACCCCTAACTGGGAAAAAAGCCGAAAGATACAACAAGATACAACTGTTGTATTAAGCAGTGCTAACCCACACTTGGGTAGGCCCACATAACATGGATGAAGGGAGAGCCAGTAGCTTTTATGCATATTTACACCCCTCAACTTTTGGTTCATGCCCAGCATGTACAGGTTAATCTAGCACATGCGTAGCTTGGTATTGTGCTCCCCAGAAACGTCAGCGTGCTGCCAGAAATGTAGAGAGCTGTTAACATATAACTGATAATTTAATCTGAACATATCTAGATAATTATATGAAAGTAGAGCTGTCAGTGTACCATCTTAGCAGTAGTGTGTGTGAGCAACTCTCAAAATATGTAGCAGTAACATCTGCATCTTGGACAGTTTGTATGTAAGATACAGCTCATGTATATAATGATCTAGCAAAATCCATTTGCACAATATAAGGACATTGGTTAGTGTAATAATACATGTAAGGGACATATAACTGCAGTTAATAGGAATGTAGTGAAAATTAGAAGGATATATAAGTTGTTAATTGAGCTATCCTTTTCCACCCTACTGTATGTGCATAAAAAATGCAATCCCACACCTCATCCAGTATGTCTAATCTCAAAACATTTGTTGGGACATATGTCCTATTGGTTTATAAATATTTGCATTTATTTCTATGTATGTGCCCTGTTAAAATACCACAATATTGGTGGCCTGTTGACATCAATTCAACCTGCATGCTGTTGTAATGTCCACTATTGTTCTATATATGCATGTGTTATGCTTGCTTTACAACTGTTGAAAATCTGGTGTGTTGGGTTAATGGGAATACTTCTGCATGCTGTTATAACTAATTGGGAGTGCTGTTGACTGTTACTAACCCATATCTTTATTAAACCCTCCAAAACATAGTTCGTATATGAAGGCCGGTCCCAGCTGACCCACCTGTCCCACTTCAGCTGGCCATGGCACCTGGCACCAGCAGGTCCGGTGCCCAGCCTAGGACCTCTTCCTCCATTGGCCCTGTGCCACCTTTGGATGGAAGTGCTGCAGGGGATGGAGCTCGCCCCCCCCCGTGCAAGCATGGGCAGAGGAGGGCCACCTATCACCCTTTGAATGATTCGGACTGTGGTGCATACAGAGATTGAATGTTCTGTTGCAGATCCTCTATGCCAGCTTGAGGCACGAGTGGTGCAACTCCCAAGTTAGCCTGCCCCTCCTACACAGCCCCCAGCACAGCCACCCTCTGGGCTGTGAAGGTGCAGTAGTGACTGCCCATGGGTGGAGACCTCAGTCCCACTGTTTCCATCGGTGGGCTCATGGGCTTGCAATTTCCAAACATCCCTCCCCGTCAAAGGTGTTCACCCACCACATGTGTCATATACCACCCCTGTATGTGTCTTGTTTGTCTTGCTGTTTACCTCCCCAACCTACCTCCGCAAATACACCTACTTCCCCTACCCCACATTCCACTCTCACCTGAAAAAAAAGGGCAATCTGCTCCCAAAAAAAAATTACGCCCCATACATAGCTGCCCATTTTGCACACATGTCCACTGGACACATAAAATGTAATTTAATTGGCATTATAACATACTTTGTTGTCCTCACCCCTCTCTCAGGGGTTGAAGGTTTCATATCTACCTCCAAATTTATTCCATATGCACAGATGTTGCTGTTAAAGAAATGGGAAGCTATGAACCTTCCCTACACCTGTCCTGCACATCCCAAGCTGCTTTCCATACTGTCTTTCCCTCTTTGTGCACCTTTTTCACTACTTTCCTATCTCCCCATTTTTCTTTTCTTTCAAAGAAATGAGCGCGGGGGTTAGCAGGAGTAAGCACTATTAAGCAGTAGTTAGCAGGTTTGCGCAAGTGTGCTCTTGTTTGCGCTTAGATAAGCATTGCTAAGCATCGCGCAAACCCACGCAAACCCACTGACAACTGCTTAAAAGTGCCTTAGCCACTCTGTATGTGAGGGCCCTTGTTCTGCTCAGGAGCAAAATAAAACACCTCTATCAGTCTCGAACCCCGGACCTTGTACACACTACACAACATGAAGTACCACTAAGCCACGGTAGATATACACCAAGTTGGTGCTGAAATAAATATATCATGCATCAGAATGAGTGAATGTAAAGGAAAAATAGGAATGCCATACCACACAACTTGTTCTGTGGATCTTTACCAACAGTTCTTGTGTGATTACATTACATGACTGTGATAAGAGAAGCAGCCATTCTAACAAGAAATACTGTTACACCATCACTTTACAACCCCACAAAGTCTCACAGCAGGGCAAACACTGGCATATATGTTTAGGGCGGAGGCCATACCTCCCAACTGTCCCTAATTTTCAGGGATGTCCCTGATTTTGACACAAATTTTAGCTCTGTCACTCTGAATCCCTTCTAAAACTACTGACTTTGGCCAGAAAGGTGGTGAATTACACTTAATGAATGATGACAATACTTAAGAGTTAGACACTTCTTTTACTTCAGAAAAGGTGTATTAATTCATATGCTATGATTCTCTCAATGTTTCAACTTAATGGCACTAATATTTTAAAGGTGTCCCTGACTTTTTCATTACTTTTCCCTGAGTCTGTTCAAATATGTACATGAGTGTTTGAGAGGTCTGGCAGAGGCAGAAACACAGAGGCATATCAGCCTTTCTGCTGTTACACACTGTGCAAATAGCTTTGGAAGGAGTTATGCAAGCATACCCTTATGTAGGAATACAACATTGAAATACAAATGGATGTAGCCATGTACTGGTAGCAACCAACTGTAACAATGCCATTTCTCTTTTGCTGAAAAGACCTGTGTGGTGCACAGACAAAAAAATAACAGGCTATTGTCTGGCTACCATGTGGATAGGTCCACAGTTGGGAGTTACACAGACAGACTACTTGCCTTGATAAACTAACATGTACACAGCAACCCTGTAAGTCCAGCAAGATAAAATCCACACAATAATACTTACGCTCTCTATACTTCTGCACCCCTACCCAAATGTAGAATATACCTGTGTGTGCAGGGTCTACCAAGGATGTAGGTAAGCATACTCGCAGTACTGAAATGCATCCAGTTTTTCTGAGCAGCTTGTGCTAATGTCAACACTAAAAAAGCACAAACTATTTAGAACTGAGTAAATGAATATTCACAGTATAGCAGTTCACAAACAATTCTTGTGCCAAAGGAATACATCTCAATAACTAGCTTTGTATGGCAGTTAATTGTAAAAGTTGAAAAGAAAGTACATCTTTCCATGTATCTTGGGGTAGTATTTTGAGGGGTGAGTACATTTCTACACTGACAAGTGGGTACTGGAAGCAGCAACATTAGGTCTGAGTACAAAATGTAAATCTCTGGCTACACCCCTGGCTTCTGATATAAGAAGTATACCAACCTTCTGTCTTAAACAATGATGTCCACAGCAAACAAGGATGATCTCCATCTTGGAAAGCTGAAAGGGCCACACCTACCTTATTTAGCAATTTATAGTACCGGGTTGCTATGACAGTGATTACTGCAATTACTACACAGCAGGCTGCATGCAATTAGTAAATGGTGGCCACTAATTGGTGCAGAGGCCATAACATGCTCATGTGCAAATACCTACAAAAGCAGGCTGCAATCTCTGCCAACAAACTCAATCACTCTATTGCAGAGACTGACAGAGAGAGAGAGGGAGAGACAGAGACAGAGAAAAGGAAAAATAAAAAGAAATATTACCAAATCATACAAAGGAAAGGTATGTGACACATATGTATTTACTGGCATGTAGTAGATGTTATTGAATAATAGTCTACATAATGTGAACCACTCATATGTGGCACCAGTACTTATTTATGCATAGATGTTCTGCTTAACTACTGCTATGGACAATACAGTGTATACCTGTGGGCAGTGGGATATACCTGTGAAATGTGTAGCTCAGCATTAAATGTCAAAGATCTGATCGATGTTATCTGTGTTCTGTACAGTAGTGTGACCAATGGCTGTTGGGATTGGCGCTGACATTATATAAACATGGGTGTGACAGAACAACACATGCATGATAGTCATATTAAAGTGTAGCTTAACATTGGCAACTGCTGTAGCAGTCTAGTATGCTTATCTAGCATTTGTAGCCATATATACCCCCCTAATGTTAGTGTGTGTTCATATGTGACACCTGTTTGTGTTGCAGCAAGACCCAACAGTTCAGCTGTGAGGTCCAGGGACTTACAACAGTGTGGACCTTATGTGTGTATGCCACACACATACGGAGAAATATATATGTGTCATATATATTCACGTCTGTATATGTGAATAGAGCAGGGGACATATTGCAACTGTTTGTGAAGGGTGGAGATATATATGTTGTTGCAGGTTAGTATGCGCATATTTGTATGTAGGTTTTAGTGTGTGACAAACAAGACAGCATACAGTGCTGGTATATGACATGTGGTGGTTAAACACTGTGTGTGGTTTGCTCAGTTTGCAATGTTGAAGCCAGTGAGGCCTGCTAAAGCTACCTAGGCTGTGAACACCTTCAATGCATTTATCCCAAGACTGTGTGATTTTATTACATTACTGTACACCTCACATCCTTTGTATAATTGATATTCTCACTATGAAAGGTGAAATGTATATGTGCCTACATATATATGTATATGTGCACCAATGGATGTATATATATATATATATATATATATATATATATATATATATATATATATATATATATATATATATATATATTGTTACATATACTCATACACACCTACATCTACTTGTTGCAATAGATTCTCTTTACTGTGTTGACTGACTGTGATGGTCAATGTGTTTGTTAATACATCAAAGATATGTATCTGTGGGATAGCTTAGTGGGAAACTGTTTATGTCATGGTATTATGGGTCCGTGCTTTGATCTTAGCAAAAGCTGTGTATTCTGTTGCTAGGCAGAAAAAGTGCAATTGCATACAGTGTGATTAAGTCCCTTGGTTTTAACTAGGGTGTGACATTGGAGGCTAAAGCACTACATCTATGATTATTGATTGGTACTGATGTTGAATCCAAATCTTGTGTGTACTGCAGTACTACTTGAAGTTCTTGGCCTGTACAGCAAAGTATGGTGTATGTCCACATTGCTTGCATCCACTGTTTTGTGTCTTCCCTGTATTCATCACAGATTACATTTCTCAAGATTATGGTTGTGTACGTACTGACACACACTACTGTATAGCACACACTGAAAGCTTATCTGGGTTGTCATACCTTTGTGTCCTGTAATTATGTCTGATGTGTGTGTGGGTATGTCTGTAACATGTCCTTTGACATATGTGTGGTAAAACATATAACTCTGTATCTAGCAACATTCATAGTGTACTACAGCAGTATGCGACCTATATTCCCAATTGTGCACATATTCTGGCCACGGGTTTGCCATTAACAAGTTGTGTGGTATAATAGTAATACATTTACTGGACCTTACACTCATTGTGATGGATGATATATTTCTTTACACATCAGCTTAATGTATATCTGCTGTGGCTAGGTGGTGCATTGTGTTGCATACAGTGTGCCAGGTACTCTTGTATAGTCTTATATAGTGATTTTATTTTGTTGCTGTGCAGAACATGGTTCATTAGACAGAGAGTGAGCCAGGCACTTCCAAGCAGTTGTGGGGTGAGCAGTGATAAGTAGCAGTTAAAATGTTTCACTGTCAGTTACCTAATAGGTTGCTATATATGGCAGTTCAGTGATATCTGTACTGTATAATGTTAAATGTGCCATATGACTTGCTCAGAAATATTTTTGTATTTATGTCTTCCAGGGATCATGGTGCATCGCAGGAACCCCAGTTACAGTAGTGCTGAAGATGATATAATTACTACCAGTATGATTCAGCACTACAGTCTCATGTTCTCACGAATCAGCCAGGACCAGCAGGAGCATACAGAAATGTGGCAAGATGTTGTCTGCAGGGTAAATGAGGTAGGCCTGCATAACCAGACATATGAGCAGGTGCACCACCACTGCAGTGATCTTCTCAGACATGTCCATCAGCGTGCTGCTGATGCGTGGAGACAACAGCTTGCAACAGGAGGTGGTGTTAATATCCACCCCCCCTCACCAGAGTGGAGGAGCTGCTCCTGAGCCTGGTGCCACCTGCTCAACAACAACAGCAGCAGACATACACCATAATGGAGGTTGGAGCCACCCAGCAAGCACACATGGATCATGCAGGTCACATGGCATATCTGTATACTACTGTTATCTTTATTGGTAGATCATGCATATGTGAGATGTGGAGTGTGTCGTTAAAAGATGTGGAGCCTGTTGTTGTGCAATACTGATCATTTGGAGCATAATATGTAGCCCTGTGAATGTAAACTGTTATTGTACTGTAAGATTGCAAACACATAGTAGCAATGCCACAGTTGTGGTCACTGACAAACTGTCACTTCTCTATATAGATCCCTCTGGGGTGACATCAAAGCAGCGGACAGATGCTGGTGAGTGTGTTCTACATTTATTATTGTAAATAAAAAGTGCATGTCATAGTTAAGGTGTAGGCCATGTACACATGTAACACACCTACCCATAATGCATGCTGTGCATGTTTGGTGTAAGACCACACACATCTCACTAATGTAATTAGCTGCCTCAAACACATGCAATACCCAGACCATCTCAAAGAAATGTGGCTAGACTGTAGTGACCATTGGATAGGCACAGTTGATACTCAACATGCACATAACATACACATCTATGTCATACACAGAGCATTTTATCATGCTACACATAAAGGATTCCCAAACTGTCTGTAAAGACACATTCCAGTATCCAAAATCTCATCCACACATTACACATAATAAACCTGAGCGATAGAGGCCTATCATGGGGCATTTAAACACTCTGCAACACATACACATTCATATCAGGGAATGCTCCTTATTGGCCTCCTTACAAACTCATGTAACAACTGGTTGTGAAATGGTGAATGTAGCCAAGGTAGTACAGTTCTGGTACAGCATGAGTAGTGCTGGTTTGGGAAACATTTGTAGCCTTGATTGACCACATGATGCTTCATGATGATAGCCTATGGTACAATACTCCACCCAGTTATTGTAACCACAGTACTACACAAAGCTTTCATTGCTATACATCTTAATGTTGTGTGTTTGCACACATATGCACCTCTAAACAATATGCATACCAATCACCATTTGCACAACTGACACATATATGTCTTGTGATGCTATTAAGTGGCTAGGTCATATGACACGCATTGGGTATGTGTAGTGTTTAAATATGCAGTTGTGTTTTAGCATGTCATGTCATGGATGACACTGGCATGTCCACAATATGATCTACACTCACCATAAGTACCGTACATTGGGTATGTGGCCAAATGGTATTCCATCAATTATCCATGCACCACTGATGATGTTCTGTGAATACTCATCATGCATGTGCTACAACTGTGTCTACAATTATTTGCTAAAGACACAGAGGCTGTAATCAGCATTGGATACCTATCTGACACACAGATACACATCCCGCCATGGTATGTACACCTGTGAGTTATGGTGCACAGTACATTACAGAGTTTTGAATACCTGCACAGCAATGTTGTGTCCATGTATGCATTGTGTTCCAGGGGGAGGCTCATCACCTAATAACAAAACATATGCATCAAAGCCATGTATACCATTAGTAACAAGGACTGTCTACACTTGCACTGCATGCTGTTGAGCAACACATGTCCTGCATGGTGACATGTGTGATATGACTGATTTGCTTGTGATACTGCACCACATCATCACCTGCTATTGTGTATGTTCTGAGATTGCTGGTGTTGTGTCTGTCTGCTTTAGGGAGGAGTGAATTTTTGTGTGTGTGCATGTGTGCATGTGTGCATGTGTGCATGTGCGCATGTGGTCTGACATCATGTTCATAGGTTCATAGGTTCATACTAGGCTATCTGCCCTAGGGCATTTATAAGCCTAGCCAGAATGTGTTTGGCTTTTGCCACCCATTTTAAATTTATTTTGCAATGCCCTTTTTCGAGGTTAGTGTACTGTGCCTCTGTCTAACAGTGACACAGAAGTGATACCCGGGGTAAACCTACAATCTCCCATCCACTCATCAAGATTCCTCTTGAAGAGAGTCAATGAGGGACTCTGCCTAACCTGGACTGGGATTTTATTCCAGAGTGAAGGGAGCCTCTGGGTTATGAATCTGTCCCTCCAGCATGTCCTATTTATTTCAGTGCTGAGGTTCAAGTCTCTCAAGCGCGTAGCTCGATGGGATTTGGATTTTCTGAGGTGCAGCATGTCCATTAATTCCGGGTTGGACATGGCTTTATACGCCAGGCACAGATCGCCTCTGAACAGGCGATATGCCACTGAGTAGAGCTGGAGTTTCTTTAACCGGCAGCATATGGCATCTGTTTGAGCCCTTTGATCCTCTTGGTGAGGTACTTTTGGGGTCTTTCCAGTTGCTGCAGGTGTCTGGTAAGGTACATCCCCAAAGGGGCATTGTACTCAATTATGGGCCTGATGAGGGATGAGTAAAGAGGCACGATGACCTCCCTGATCTAGATGTGAATCCTTCATGATTAGGTGGGCTATATGAAATGTTTTTCTAACCACTTTGGCCACGTGGTTGTCAAATGAAAGATTGCTATCAACTTGGGTCCCAGGTCCCTAATTACTTCTTCTGTACTTAATGGATTACCACCTATGTGGTAATTTGTGGCACTTTGTTTTGCCAAAGGGATGACTATACACTTTTTGGCATTTAGCTTGAGGCCATGGCTCTGGCACCAGTTGTCTGTTTCTATGAGGCCCTTTTGGAGGATGCTTGTGTTGGCTGGAGAGTCGATTATGGCACCCAGTTTGCAGTCATCTGCGAACTTGGTCAGCCACAGTCCTTCCGTGTTGGCCTGTACCTCCAAGAAATATATACCAACAAGAGAGGTCCCAGGGCTGAGCCTTGTGGGACACCACTTGTAACTGGTTTGAGTCTGACATGGCTCCAGCAATTCTAACCATGTGGGTTCTGTCCTTGAGCCAGTTTGCAATCCATCTAGTGACATAGGGTTTATATTTAAGCCGTGAGCTTATCTATAATGCCCAGTAGGGTATTGTATCAAGGCTTTGCGATGTCCAGGTAGGCTGTGTGGACCACCTTCCCTCATCAATGGCCTTGGTGACTGTTTCAAAGAAATCAACCAGGTTTAAGAGGCAGGATCTGCCCTTAACAAAGCTGAACTGGGTAGGATCCAGTGTCTGTAGGTCCCCAATATCTTTATTTATGAGGTCCATGATGATCCTTTCCATAGCTTTGCAGACCAAGCTAGTCAGGCTTATGGGGCGATAGTTTCCAGGATCCGCTGAGGCACCACCTTTATGGAGAGGGACCACTGTTGCTGTACGCCACTCTTTGGGAACATATCCTGTAGTAAGGCTGAGATTGAACAGTAGTTTTATGTTTGGGTTTAGCTCTTCTTGGAGTTCATGTAGGATGCAGCCTGGGACACCGCCTGGTCCCATTGATGCTGTGTTTTTGCTTTGGAGAGGGCGGCTCTTACCTGAGCATCTGAGATGTCAGGGGGCAGCACTCTGCTGGGATAGATATTTGCCCTTTTGGTGGGGAGGTGGGGGAGAAGTTTGCACTGAACCTGTCAGCTAGGATGTTGGCAATGTCTGTGGGTTCAGTGTATTTTTTGTCATTTTGGACTAATTCTGAGCATATCTGGGAACTACTACCCAGGTTCCTAAGTTAACTAAAGAAAGCCTTGTGATTATCCTTTGTGTCCTGTGCAATTTTTCTCTCGAAGCTGGCCTTAGACAAGTTTATGAGTGCCAGTAGTTTTTTGCTAATACTGATCAGTGATGCCTTCCCTTTTTGGGATTTTGCTCTATCATTTAGTAGCTTCCTCCTTCTATTGTATAGTTTGTTTATGGCTGGGGTCCACCAGATAGGATGTCTGCCTTTGGAGGATTGGGTCTTCGTTTTATTTGGGATCACATGATCCATGCATTCCTGAAGATGTTCATAGAATGCGTTTATAAAGGATTCTGCGGTCTGGGCTGTATTCTCCACAGGCCCGGGGGCTTTGAAGGATTCCACCTCAGTTTTGAGGAGTGTGAAATTTGCTTTAGGTCTCAAAGTGTGTTTCCTGTTTTCCTCTCACAGGTGCCGAGGTGGGACTGGTTCAGTGTCACTGAGACAGATTGTGATCATGAGGATAGGTGTGTTGAGGCACAGGCAGGTTTGTCAGGGTCTGTTGTTGGGCCACCAATTGACAGTACACAAGTCTCCACCCCATCCATGCACACAGTCATATTGCCTGTGCATCCATCATCACCATTGCCCTTAGCTGAGGGACAGTGTATGGTTGGCACTGGCCAGGACAGTGTGGTATCTATGGCTTATGTATCAAGACACAGCTGCTATAGCCAGATGTCTGGAATGGTACCACATAGGCAGATGCCCAGGGTTTCTTGTCAGAGCACTGCTGGTCATCATGCCCCTGGCAGACATGCCACACCTCTTTCTACCACATGCATGTTCCAGGCTGTCATGGAGGCAGAGACACAAATGGAGCGGTACACTAGACAGGGACTAAGGGCACAGAGGGCTCATAACACCTCTGTAAATGACAGTATCCGTGACTTAGCAGGTGCCATATGTAATTACACTAAGGTCATTGATTGATGTTGGGGTGAGACATTGGATGTCCTCCACAATGTCATATCCATGTGACAGGACAGTGCGGGATGGTTGAGATGTCGACGTGGATGTATGCCAGCAACATCAGCAGCAGAAGGTCACCGTGGACGTCCAGCAAGTCACAGCCAGTCCCATAGTGCCAGTACCAGCCCCAGCAATGTTGGGGGGCTGTCCATAGACCATCCTAGAAGACAAAGTGCACGTGGCTCTGGCCAGTCCCAGCAGGGACCTGGATCTAGTGGACATATGTCAACCTCTTTGGATAGTACCCAGTCTGGATTAGTACCTGATAGTGTCTGTAGCACCCCTGCCGGCACAGATTCCATATCCGTGGCCAGAGATGGTGATCTGTAAAGCCTGCCATGTACAGTCTGTAGCTATCTCACAAATCCCCTTATATGGCAGCCACATGGTGGAACTGTGTGCATGCAGACACACACACATAAACCAGAAACCTAGGGCAAACACATACCCGCATACATTACATCAACATTGGCCCATAACAGTACTCATGGCCCTCACACACACACTCACACACACATGTCAATTGTATGGCTCAGTGTAGGCCTCTGGCAAACCAACAACATACCCTGTGCATATGATGAAACCTGTGCCACCGCCTGTCATCTGTAACATTAATGCAGGAGCAGGCTAACATGGTGCTGATGCACAGGGTGACTTTAATAAAGTATAGCAATGGTTGAATGTGTACCATGTTGTCAGCAGTAAAGTGTAATGATATCCTTGAAGGTGTAGCTGAGCAGGCATGATGCATTAAAGCTGTAATTATCAATGTTGTATTGTTTCCACCAGTATTTATTCCAATTGTGTTTTGTTTGCCCATGTGCCACTTGGCTGATGTGCGCAGTTGTGTCAGCATGTGTTATACAGTGGACAGTAAGTGTGGGGTGTGTGCAGCACAGGTTTGCAGGTGTACATTTGTGAACATGGTGGAGGTGCACTGTCTGCATGTATGTGCATATTGGACACATGGGCAGGGTGACATGCCCTGTATTGGCCAGTGTTAACACTCCATACTTTCTATTGGTGTCCAGTATGCATTGTACTACACACATTTTGGAACTTGAGTACACATGTGTGTGTATGACATGGGTTGACACTGTGCTGTGGGTGATGCTGTTGTTGCTATCTGTCATTGGTTTGCATTACTAAGGTTAACACTGTCCCAGCTGCATAATCCTTTATTAATGCACACTGTTCACCTACAGGGTTGCATGGACCGTGCTGTCACAAACACAAGAAATTCTCACTTATACAGTAAAAGTGCATTAGTCTCATGGACCCCTGCCATAAACTAAATATATAATAGAAGGTGTGAAGTTGTACCAAAAAAGAGTTACATACCAAGAAGGGATAACCTCTCTGGTCAGTATCATTGGGAAAATACAATCCCTCAATAAACATACAAGACAAGCTTCAAAATACAAAATGGCAAGGATTCCAAAGTCAACACTAAAGCTTTCTTCAGTGTTGTTCATAATCTACAAGGGAAATCTCAGATCGGGTCACAGTTAATGTAAGTGGTCACAAAGTACACTTATCTGACTGACATTACCAATTCATTGTCAGACAGTCTGAATGCGGATTTCACCACCCTGTCATTACACAAGGGCCACATTTCCAGACCTGAAGAATGTAAAACCTGATGATTCACAAACACTCTAGTTAAAACATCTCTTTAACAAAGTACACACCACAGTGGCAATGGTACTGGACAGTTTCCCTGGCTGTGTCATACTCAAGCTGACATATGAAGTTACCACTCACCTAGATGCTCTGTCCAGATGCAGCCTCTATACAGGTTACATACTTGTGGAATGACACACGGTAATGGTGTTCACAGTCCACAAGGGTTGAGCTACAATGTCTTCTTCTTCTTTTCCTTTCAGATGCTGCCATTAGGGGCCGTCACAGTACATTTCTTCCTGCCCTCTGCATCTTGCACTGTCACACCATCCACCTGCATGTCCTCTCTCACCACAGCCATAAACCTCATCTTAGGCATTCCTCTTTTCCTGTTACCTGGTGGCTTCATCCTTAGCATCTATTTCACAATATACTCTGTATCCCTCCTCAGCACATGTACAAACCAACTTAATCCTGCCTATCTGGAATGGTCTACTAACCTTCAAACCTGGACTGACCCTCTAATATACTTATTCTTAAACCTGTCCACCCTCGTCACACCCAGTGCAAATGTTAACATAAATTGATTAAGGGTAGAACTACAACAGGTCCTGGAAACTCTCACCCTGTAAGCCAGACCAGTGTTATCTGGAAGGCTATGTAGCACAGCATTATGGAACTCATTAACAGAGACATTATGAACCTGCAAACACTGCACCATACCAACTTAGATACTCTAAAGGCCAGATCATAGCTCCTACACTTAGTAGACTTCAAGCCAGTCAACAAGCCTATAGGTGAGGGAGGGGAGGACAACACAGCCAATCTATAGCTCACCACCAATTCATACCCATCCCACATACTGGTATTATACATAACCTCAAAAGACTGACCATAAACGATTGTTAGATGATGGCTTGACAACTGACGCACATATGTAGGACACACACTAACATTTTCAGCCTCCATGTACTATTCTATGCCAGTAACAAGTGGTATTCACCTGCACTCAGTCCTGGGACCACTCCTGCTTGGCATATAGCTTTCTTAGGTACAAGCAAACACAGTAGGGATATGTCTGCCGACTTCTGATGACAATGCATACTGTGGGCTATACTTTATTCTCCAAATGACACACACATCCTCCAAAAGGGTATCATACAGACAGATACCTGGTGTCAAACTCATGCTGTAAAGCTATAAGCCAAAGAAAGCATAGTTATCCACTTTTAGAAAACAAAGTATCCCCAGAGTACCACATAGGTAGTAGCCCCCAAAATGTGGAACAGGTACTAATGTATACATAGAGCCATGTGTTAAGTCATCTCTCCTTTGATAGTTACATTACCAAAGGGTTTTAGAAATCCCTCTGTGGACCACATAAGCAATAAAGGATTTGCATGCAGATCCACAGAGGTTGTTGCACACCTATAATGATTATTCATCTTTGCCAAACTTTGCTTGCTTTGGAACAGGTTTCAAATATACCTCAAGCATAAACCCTCACTCACACTCTTCAATAGAAACCATGATGAGTGGATGTGAAACGGAAGACATAGCCCAGGGATCACTGCAGTGGCTAAGCTTGTCACAAGCATACAGAAGTGACCTAAGGTCTGGAAAGCGCCAGCATGCTCTAGCAAAGATAACAGATGTGTTCATGGAGAAAGCAGAGTACCCACCTATGAAATACTTGAGGTTACATGTATGTATATGGATTTGCCCCACAGCTACCTTACATGTGTAATGCACATACAGTTGTCATTGTGATATGTCATTCACTAGAAAAATCAAAACCCACTTCACTTTGGCCAACGGTGTCACATACACACAGTCAGCAAATGCAAGATTTGAACTCTTTCTTAATTTCATTATGACATTACAAGATTATACATTTACATGACATGCTATACACATTACTAGGGTTTTACCTTCCCACAGGTATATTTGTAGGATGGTGACATCATCAGATTTGTCAAAGATGAGTATACCGCTTTTAAGGTGTGTGAGTAGTCTCCAAAAAGGTTGCTCCTCCTGAGAGAGACACTCACACAGTCGGCAAATGCAGGATTCAACCCTCTCCCTAATTACATTATGATACTACAGCAGTATGCATTTACACAACGCACTACACACATTACTGGGATTTTATCTTTCCACAGGTATATTTGTAAGATGGTGACATCATGAGACTTGATAAAGATTAGCATACCACTTTTAAGAGGTATGAGTAGTCTCCAAATAGGTTGTTTCTTCTCAGGGAGACACGCAATTGGAAACTGCAGGATTCAAATCCCTATCTAACTACATTACGATACTACAGCAGTACGCATTTACATGAAGCGCTATACACATTAATGGGATTTCACTTTTCCACAAGTATATTTGTAGGATGGTGACATCATCAGACTTGACAAAGATGAGTACACCACTTTTAAGGTGTGTGAGTAGTCTCCAAAAAGGCTGCTTTTCCCCAGGGAGACACACACACTTTGCAAGTACAGGATTCAAGCCCCTACTTAATTACATTCTGATACTCCATCAGTATGTATTTACATGACGTGCTATACACATTACTGGAGTTTCAGCTTTCCACAGGTATATTTGTAGGATGGTGACATCATCAGACTTGACAAAGATGAGTATACCACTTTTAAGGTGTGTGAGTAGTCTCTCAAAAGGTTGCTCCTTCCCAGCGAGACACAGACAGTTGACAAGTGCAGGATTCAAACCTCTACTTAACTACATGAGGCTATTACAGCAGAATGCATTGATACGACACGCTATACACATTACTGAGGTTCCATTTTTCCACAGGTATATTTGTAGGATGGTGACATCAGTAGACTTGACAAAGATGAGTATACCACTTTTAAGGTGTGTGAGTAGTCTCCAAAAAGGTTACTTCTTCCCAAGGAGACACACACAGTTGGCAAGTGCATGATTCAAATCCTTACCTAACTACATTACGATATTATCGTAGTACACATTTACATGACATGCTGTACACATTACTGGGAGTTCACCTTTCCACGGGTATATTTGTAGGATGGTGACATCATCAGACTTGACAAAGATGAGTATACCACTTTTAAGGTGTGAGTAGTCTCCAAAAATGTTGCCCCTCACCTGGGAGACACACACACTCATGCATGATTCAAACCCCTTTCTAACTACATTATGATACTACAGCAATATGCATTTACACGATGTGCTATACACATTACTGGGATTTCACCTTTCCACAGGTATATTTGTAGGATGGTAACATCATCAGACTTGACAAAGATGAGTATACCACTTTTAAGGTGTGTGAGTAGTCTCCAAAAAGGTTGCTCCACCCCAGGGACACACACACACAGTTGGCGAGTGAAGAATTCAAACCCCTACCTAACTACATTATGATACTCCAAAAGAACACATTTACACGATACACTATACACATTACTTGGATTTTTGCTTTCCACAGGTATATTTGTAGGATGGTGACATCCTGAGACAACAAAGATGAGCATACCACTTTTAAGGGGTGTGAGTAGTCTCCAAAAACTTTGCTCTTTGCCCAGGGAGAGACAGACAGACACACACACACACACACACACACACACACACACACACACACACACACACACACACACACACACACACACACACGCACACACACACACCCACACACACCCACACACACACAGTTGGCAAGTGCGGTGTTCTTAATCCAAACTAAGTATGTCTTTACACTTCAGCAAGCAATATGGAGTTACAGGGTGCAATACAGACATTACTTGCTGAAGTTTGCGCAAAGGTTTTTTCACATTTGCTAACCTCAGCAGGCTTATTATACTAGGTGTATTGTGAGTGTATTGTATGCAGAGGCCATGACAATATCATATATGGGTTGATGCACCAAATGCTGGCACACACAGGGTCAAACCTTGAGTAGCATCTTACCTTCACCTACATGATACTGCAATATAACAGAAAGATGATAACCTTCAACAATTGGCTGAGCTTCATTCAAAGGGGATCCAGTCTCTGTCTGCCTGTGATGACATGATAAACAAGCTTTGTTGCTTTGCTACAGATGGTTTGCACCTGTCTTCTGAATACTGGTCAAGGCTCTTGCTGTCCCCATATTACCTTTTTTAGCCAAGGCTCAAAGGTTCATAGGTTCATAGGTAGGTACTAGGCTATCGGCCCTGGGGCCTATACAAGCCCAGCCAAAAAGGTACCCTGGCTTTTGTCACCCAAGAAATTTATTTTCCTGTACCACTGTCGAGCAGAGACACAGAAGAGATCCCCAGGGTGAATTTCCTATTTCCCATCCAATCATCAAGATTTTTCTTGAAGAGTGCTAATGAGGAGCTTTGTTTAATATAGATAGGTAGTTTATTCCAGAGTATGTGAAGTCTCTGGGACAGGAATCTATCCCTCCGACATGTTCTGTTAATTGTGGTGACAAGGTTTAGGTCCCTAGAGCATGTAGGTTCATAGGTTCATAGGTAAGTAGTAGGCTATCTGCTCAAGAGCATTTATAAGCCTAGCCAGAATGTGTTGGCTTTTGCCAACCTCTTAAATTAGTTTCCTGGGCCTCTGTCTAGCAGGGCCACTGAAGTGATCCCAGGGGTAAATTTACAATTTCCCATCCACTCATCAAGATTCCTCTTGAAGAGAGTCTGCGAGGGGATCTGCCTAACATCAACTGGGATTCTATTCCAGAGCGAGGGAAGTCTCTGGGACAGGAATCTATCCGTCCAGCACATCCTTTTTATTGCTTTGCTGAGGTTTAATTCACTGGAGCGTGTGGCTCTAAGAGATTTGTTTTTCTTGCGGTGGAGCATGTCCATTAATTCCAGGTTGGACATGGCCTTATACGTCAGGCATAGATCACCTCTGAGCAAGCAGTAAGCAACTGAGTAGAGCTGAAGTTTCTTTAGTCAAGCTGCATAGGCCATCTCTTTGAGGCCCATGATTCTCTTGGTGAGGTACTTCTGTGGTCTTACCAGCTGTTGCATGTGCCAATTAAGGTACATGCCAAATGGGGCATTGTACTCTATTATGGGCCTAATGAGTGATGAGTAGAGGGGCACAATGACCTCTCTTGATCTAGAGGTGAACCCTTTCGTGATTAGGTGGGCTACATAGAAGGAATATCTAACCCCTTTGGCAATGTGATTATCAAAGGAGAGGTTACTATCTACCTGGGTCCCCAGGTACCTAATTACATTTTCTGTACCTAGTGTATTACCACCTATGTGATAAATCATGGGCACTTTGTTTTTTACTAAAGGGGATGACTATGCATTTTTTGGCATTCAGCTTGAGGCCATGGTTTTGACACCAGGTATCTGTCTCTGTAAGTCCCGTCTGGAGGATGTCTGTGTCAGCCGGAGAGTTGATTATGGCCCTCAGTTTGCAGACATCTGCAAACTTGGTCAGCCATAGTCCTCCTGTGCTTGCCTGTACCTTAGAGAAGTATATACTGAACAGGAGGGGTTCCAGGACTGAGACCTGTGGGATGCCACTTGTGACTGGTTTAGAGTCGAACATGGCACCCACAACTATGACCATGTGTGTTCTATCCATGAGCCAGTTGGCCACCCATCTCATGACATAGGGGTTAATGTTCAAGCTGGTAAGCTTGTCTATGATGCCAGAGTGGGAAATGGTGTTGAAGGCCTTAGTGAGGTCCAGGTAGGCTGTGTGGACTACCTTCCCTTCATCTATGGCCTTGGTAACTGTTTCAAAGAAGTCAACTAGGTTTAGGAGGCAGGCTCTGACTTTAACAAAGCCGAATTGTGTAAGGTCCAGTGTCTGGAGGTTCCCAATGTCTCTGTTTATGAGTTCCATGATAATTTGCTCCATAGCTTTGCAGACCAGGCTGGTCAGGCTTATAGGGCAATAGTTCCCAGGTTCTGTTGTGGCACCACCTTTGTGGAGTGGGATGACTGTTGCTGTATGCCATTCTTTGGGTACATAGCCTGTAGTAAGGCTGAGTCTGAACAGTGAATTTTGGTGAGGGTTTAGTTCCTTTTGGAGCTCGTGTAAGATGCAGCCTGGGACACCATCCATTCCCATTGATGCTTAGCTTTGGAGAGGGCTGTTTTTACCTGCATGTCCATGATGTCTGGGGCTCTGCATTCTTCTGGGATGGATACAGGCCCTTTTGGGGTGAGGGGGGGGGGTGAAGTTTGCACTAAACTTGTCCGCCAGGATGTTGGCAATGTCAGTTGTTTCAGTGTATTTTTTGCCATTTTGCAGTAGCTCAAAGCATATCTGAGAGTTGCCACCTAAATGTTTGATATAGCTAAAGAAGGCTTTTTGGTTATCTTTAGATTCCTTGGCAATTTTTCTTTAGAAACTGGCCTTGGATGATTTTATGAGCGATTGTAGTTTCTTGCTAATAATGATCAGTGATGCCTTTCCTTTTTGGAATTTTGCTTTATCATGTAGTAGTTTCCTCCTTCTGTTGTATAGCTTATTTATGGCCGGGGACCACCAGACTGGTTTCCTCTTTTTAGAGGAGTGAGTCTTGGTTTTACTCGGGATGGCTCGATCCATGCATCTCTGTAGATGCTCATATAATGCACTTGTAAAGGATTCTGCGGATTGGATAGGATTATCCTGTAGCATGGGGGCTTTGAAACTTTCCACTTTGGTCTTGAGAAGTGTGAAGTTTGCTTTTGAAAAGGTTCTCACAGTGGTTTCCTTGAGTGGGGTCGGGATGTGGATATCCAGTGTGATTACTTTAAGATCTGATCTTACCAGCGAGGGGTTTACCTCTGGTGTGGAACACTGATCCCCCATGTTGGTGATGATCAGGTCCAGTATGTTGTCACCTCTAGTGGGTGTGGTGACCAGCTGTTCCAGGGCGTTTGAGTTTATAAACTCTAGGAAGCATTGGGCAAAAGAGTTTGTACTTGATTAATCCTCCAGTCAATGTTTGGGTAGTTGAAATCTCCTAATATCATGGGATTTGGTAGGACCTTTATATTTTCCAGTGTTCTCAGGAATGCTGAGTGAGGGTCCTGAGACAAGGTAGGTGATCTGTAGCAGGCTATGATCTGATAAGCAGCTTTGCCCACTGTTAGTTGCACTTGGATGGTCTCTGAGGCCTCGTGCTGTGCCAATAACCTGGAGGTGTGGGTATCCTTTATAAAAATGGACACACCCCCTCCTTTTGTATTTCAGTCCTGGTTTTGGGGCCAAAACTTGGAGAGATTGGGATTTCTTTAAGTGGAGCATGCCCAACATCTCTGTGTTTGACATAGCTTTGTATGTTAGGCAGAGATCACCTCTGAGTAGGCGATATGCGACAGAGTAAAGCTGGAGTGTTTTGAGACAATCTGTGTAGGGCATGTATTTGAGGCTGCTAATCCTCTTTGTGAGGTATTTCTGCAGGCTTTCCAGTTGTTGTAGGTGTCTTGTGAGGTACATACGAAAAGGAGCATTGTACTCTATAATGGGTCTAATGAGTGATGAGTAGAGGGGAGCAATGACCTCTTTTTTTCTGCATGAGAAACCTTTTGTGATGAGTTGTGCCATGTAGAAGGATTTCCTGACTACTGTGGTGATGTGATTATCAAAGGAGAGTCTACTGACCACCTGTGTCTCAAGGTCTCTTATCACACTTTCAGTGTTAAGTATACTACCACCTATGCTGTAGTTCATGGGTACATAGTTTTTACCAAAGGGGAAGACAATGCACTTTTTGGCATTGAGCTTGAGGCCATGGCTTTGACACCAGGCATCTGTCTCAGTGAGGCCCTTTTGTAGGATGTCCACATCGTTAGTAGTTTCGATTAAGGCTCCTAGTTTGCAGTCATCTGGGAACTTCATTAGCCAAAGACATTCTGTTTTAGTCTGTACTTCAGGGAAGTAGATACCAAACAGGACAGGACACAGGACTGAACCCTGTGGTACTCCACTTGTCACTGTTCTGAAGTCGGACTTGGAGTCTGCTACTTTCACAATGTGGGTTCTATCAGTGAGCCAGTTGGCAACCCATCTTGGGACATAGGGATTTATACCTAGTTTAGGGAGTTTATCTATAATTCCAGAGTGGGGGATGGTATTGAAAGCCTTGACAAGATCTAGATAGGCTGTGTGAACCACCTTACCCTTGTCTATGGCTTTGGTGACTGCTTTGAAGAAGTCTATCAGGTTTAGGAGACATGATCTTCCTTTTACAAACCCAAAATGGTTGTGGTCCAGAGTTTGGAGATTACCAATGTCTTTGTTTATAAGTTCCATGATGATACGTTCCATGGCCTTGCAAACTAGGCTCATCAGGCTAATGGGGCGCTAGTTCCCAAGGTCCGTGGTGGCTCCCCCCTTGTGTAGTGGGATAACCATCGCTGTGCGCCATTCAGCAGGCACAAACCCTGAGGTGAGGCTATGATTGAACATGGCACTTAGGTGTGGTGCCAGTTCGTTCTGTAGTTCATGTAGAATGCAGCCTGGGATGTTATCTGGTCCCATGGATGCTGTGTTCCTGGCTTTGGAGAGTGTTTTTTTACCTGTGCAGCCATGATGACAGCAACTTTGCATTCTTCCAGTATAGAGATGGGCTCTTTCATGGGTGAGAGGGGGGTAAAGTTAGCACTGATCCTATCTGCCAGGATGTTGGCAATATTAGTTGGGTCTGTATATTTAGTGCCATTGTGCTGTAACTCAGAGCAGATCTGAGTGTTGCCATTGTGATTCTTGACATAGCTATAGAATGCTTTGTGGTTGCCTTTAGAATCAGTGACAATTTTGTTTTCGTAACTAGCTTTGGAGGATTTTATCAGAGATCGCAGCTTCTTACTGAGGCTGTCCAGGGAGCTCCTCCACTCATGGGTTTTACCCTTTTTTGCAACAGTTTCTTCCTTTGTTGTGCAGTTTGTTTATGGCAGGGGACCACCAGATTGGCTTCCTTTTCTTGGAGGATAGCGTCCTGGTTCTGTTTGGGATAGCACGATCCATGCACTCATTTAAATGCTTATAAAGTGCAATTGTATAGGATTCAGTAGTTGTAACTGTATTGTCCATCTGCATGGGTGTCCTGAAGTTCACCACTTCTGTCTTAAAAAGCATGAAGTTGTCTTTAGAGAATTTTTTTAACATGGTTTCCATAATGGGGGGTGAGGGCAGAATGTAGATATGTAGGGTAATTAGCTTATAGTCAGATCGGACCAATGAGGTGTTGACTTCAGGTGTGGAACACCGGTCACTCAGGACAAACCAAACCCTGTAACCAACACAAATAACCACAAAGCGAGCTACATGCTACTCATTGCCAGAAGTCTCAGCCTCCAGATGCACACACTTGAGGCACGTCTCAGTATGGAGAATATTGATATCTGTGCAGTAACAGAAACCTAGTTCAAGGCTCCAGAGAGCACACCGGCACTACCAGGATACTACTCATTCCATACCTTCCAGCATCAGAACCTGGATCATAGCACATAGGGTGGGGATGTATCCATATTCATCAAAGATACCTGCACTTCTCTCTACATTCTCTCTACAGGATATGTACCCATAGAATGTTGCACAGCAACATTATTCCCACTCCACAGGGGTGGGGTCACAAAACACCCTTGTCATTCACGTTCTATGAACCTGACGAGTTTGATCTGCAAGGCAGTGGAGCCAATCATAATGGAAGTCAACAATAAAGACATCGGGAACCTTCACACAGTTGAGCACACCCAGTTTGGCTTCGTCAAATGAAGATCACGCCTCCTGAACTGGATGGTTTCTTTGAGACAGTTACTCAGGCTATAGATGATTGAAATGAGCTCCACACAGCCTATCTATACCTCGTTAAGGCCTTTGACACCAGTCCCCAGTCAGGTATCATAGATGAACTCACCAACCTGGGCATGAATCCATACATCACAAGATGGATTGCAAACTGGCTCACAGATAGAGCCCACAAATTAAGAGTTGCTGGCTACATGTCAGACTCTACACCGGTAACAACTGGTGTCCCCAGGGTTCAGTCCTGGGGTCCCTCTTATTTGGTATAGACTTTTCAAAAGTACATGCCAACACAGGAGGGCTGTGGTTGACTAAGTTTGCTGGGAACTGTAAAGTGTTTGCCATAATAGATTCCCCGGATGACACAAATATTCTCTAGAAGGGATTCTATGAGACAGATATGTGGTGTCAGAATCATGGCCTTAAGCTCAATGTGGAAGAATGCATAGTAATCCCCTTTGGTGAAAACAAAGTACCCACAAACTACCACATAGGTGTCACCCCCTTAAAACTGACAAGGTAATAAGGGATCTGGGGACACAAGTAGATAGTGATATTTCCTTTGACAACCATGTTGCCAAAGTGATTGGGAAATCCTATGTGGCCCGCCTTATCAACAAAGGGTTTGCATCAGGATGAAAAGAGGTCATGGTGGCCCTCTACTCTTAAGTCATCAGACCCATCATTGAGTACAATGCACCATTTTGGGTGTACTCAACTAAGCATATCCAGCAGCTGTAGAGACCACAGAGGTACCTCACCAAGAGGATTACTGGCCTCAAACAGTTGTGTTATGCAACACAACTGGTAAAACTAAATCTGTTTTCCATTGCATACCGCCTACTCAGAGACACACTCTGCCTAACATAAAGAGCCATGTCCAACACATAACTGTTGAACAAGCTCCATCTATGGATAACAAAACTGAGTCACACTACTCACTCCAGGGATATGAACTTCATCACAACAATGAATACAACATGCTGGTGGGATAGAGTACCATCCCAGACACTTGCCTTACTGTGGAACAGAGTCCCAATGTACATCAGACAGAGCCCCTTGCTGACACTCTTCAATAGGAACCTTGATGAGTGGATGGGAAACAGACAATTCACGCCAGGCATCACATCAGCAGCCCAACTAGAAAGGGGCTTAGGGTACTAACTATTAGAACTAGGGCTTGGGAGACTACCCAATGGGGTGGTGAAAGCTGCACAACTTGCCTAAGCTAATACATGTCTTCGTGAAGATAGTCTACTACATACCTATGAACCTATGTGACAGGTACATGTCTACACATAGTAGATGTGTACTTCATTGTACAGTCATGTTGTACAGCAGGCACATGGACTACATACACTGTAATGCTTACATATACTGGTGGCTGTTATGTACAGTGGGTGAGATGTGCACCTCATGTCTTTTGTGCCATTGGGATGTGTGTTGGGTGGGACAGTCCTGGATGGCTCCCTGTCATGGTCATATATATATATATATATATATATATATATATATATATATATATATATATAGGCATATATTAGTATGGCCAGAGTGTGCAGCTATCACCACACATGGGGTTAGTTCCTTAGGCCTCTGTGTAGTAGAGCTGATGAAGTGATCCATGGTGTGACAGTTCAGTTTCACATACACTTATCAAGGCTCCTCTGGAAGAGTGTCAGTTAGGCACTCAGCTTAATGTAGGTTGGAAGCCTGTTCCAAAGAAAGGGAAGTCTGTGAGTTAGTAATGTATCCCTCCAACATGTTCTATTTATTGTTGTGATGATGATGTCCCTAGAGTATGTGGCACAGTGAGCTTGGGTTTACTTCAGATAGCACATGTACATCAGTTCTGCATTGGACATGGACCTGTCTGTTGGCAGAGATCGCCTGAGTAGACAGTATGCAACAGAGTACAGATTGAGTTAAATTCAGTCTTGTTGCATGGGGCAACTGTTTGAGGCCAGTAATCCACTTGTTGAGGTACTTCAGTGGCCTTTCCAGCTGCTGAAGGTGCCTAGTCAGATTCATTGCAAGTGTGCCGTGATACTCTCTGATGGGTCTGATGACTGATGAGTAGAGGGAACCTCCTTTGACCTACATGCAAAGACCTTGGCAATTTGTGGGAACACAAAGCATGATTTTCTAACCACTTTGTGAATGTGTTTCTGGAAGTAGAGATGACTACCCACATGTGTCCATAGATCCTTTATTATTACCTCCATATTTAGGGTGTTGGCACCTATGTGGTATTTGTATGACTGTAGCTCAAGGCCATAATTTTGACACCACATCTGTCTGACTGAGACCCTTTTTAAGGATGTCTCTGTTGTCCCAAACATTGATTATGACAACCTTTTTGCAGTCATCCACAAACTTTGCTAAACATAGCCCTCGTGTGTTTGACTGTATCTCTGGAAAGTATACACCAGACAGGAGGGATCCCAGGACTGAGCCATGGGGGACAGCAGTTGTTACCAGCTTGAACAGGAGACCACAAATCTTATCTTGTGGGATCTATCTGTGCCCCAGTTGGCAATCCATCAGATGACATATGTGGTTATGCACAGGTTGTTGATGTTGTCGATACGACATGTGTATGAGATGTTGGAAAAGGGCTTTTCAAGGACTATGTAGGCCATGTGGAGCTCATTTCATTGATGTATGTCCTGGGTGACTGCCTTGAAAACTGTCTAGCAGGTTTAGGAACCATGATCTGCCCCTGACCAAACCAAAATTGGTAGGGTTGGGTGTTTGTAGGCTCCCAATAGCTCTTTTTATGAGTTCCATAATGATGGACTCCATGGCCTTGCAGATCAGGCTTATTAGGCTTATAAGACTATAGTTCCCATGGTCTGTTGTGCACCAACACTCGTGGAATGTGCCAAACGTTGCTGTAACCCATTCAACAGTTTCATATCCTGTACAGAGGGTGAGTCTCAACAGACTGTTCAGGTGCAGGGTCTGTTTGTTTTGGAGTTCGCATATGACACAGCCAGGGAAATCATGTCATCCCATAGACGCCCTGATTTTCGGTTTGGATAGAGCTGTTTAACCATTGTATATGTGATTTCTGGGTTTTCACAATAACCAGGTATGGTAATGGGCCCTTTTGCCAGTGAGAGGGGGGGTAAATATGTACGAACCTGTCTGACAAGATGTTGGCAATGTCAGTCATGTACATGTATTCATTTACACTTTGCACTGACTCAGAACATATATGAGTTTACATTGATATTTATGACACAGCGAAAGAAAGCTTCATGGTTCACTATGGACTCTTTGGCAATATTTTTGCCAGAACATGGCTTGGATAATATTAGGAGTGCTCATTGTTTCTTGATGATACTGATCGGTGATTTATTGATCTTCTTTGGATTTTCACTTTCTTTGAACAACTTAAGTACTTGAAGTACCTAGTTTGATTATGACAGAGGTCCAATATATTATATGGGTCTGTTTTCATATCACTGTGTGTGCAAGGCAGGATTGGTGAATAGTGACAAGTGTCTGGAGTAAGAACTGCAACTGCCAGATATGTGTGGCCCACTGCTGTACTCAGACATGGCAGAAGTGTGTGAGCATGCCCAGTATGACCTTTCAGTATGTTGTTGACTGACATTTGCTTTGTTTGTTTAAGTGTGTGAGCATGCCCACTATGGGCATATATACTATATGTGTGTGAAGAATCAAGTTGTTTTTTACTTCAGGGCTCACCTTTGTGTTGTACATCGACAGGAAGCACACTGTGCCTGCAGGGCTTCCATGAGTCAATTTGCAGAGACTTATCAACATTTCTACATACAGGGGGGACAGCTATTATTTCTACATTTCTACCCGGGGGGGCACACCTGATTGTTACTGAGGATGTACATAGGATGAGGGGTAGACCTGACACTTATACACATTTGCTAGGCCTGCACTGCTATATCAGGTACTCCATTTCAGTATGTACTGTTGCCTATCATACTGGCTTGAAGCATACCACTGTACTACAGACCTTAGCTTCCAATTACATGCATATTAGTTTGCGACTTCATAGACTACCCAACCCACATCACACTGCCTGGCCTGCTGTTATCTGTCTGCATAGGCCTGGGGGGAGGTTACTCATATGCCTCTTCAGAGGGCATGATACAGCATTTGTTTGTGTTTGCGTTTGTCAACAATTGTCCTGCTGGCTGTGACTGTTAGGTATGTGACCCCCACAACTGGTATGTGTGAGTGACTTAAGTTGTGTCTGTGCCAGTGAAATGCTGTCATGACTTAGTGGTTCAGTACTGCGACTATAATGCACAGTATCCTGAGTTCAAGCCCTGTCACTGCTTTTTATTTTCCTGCTGGGCAGACCTGACTGGTTAAGGAACAGTAAAGCAGGTGTGAGCGTGTTTACCCGACTTTGCTCGACTTTGCCCTACTTTGCCCGACTTTGCTCAACATTGCCCAACATTGCCCGACGTTGTCCGACGTTGCACTGGTTAGTGCGGTGCGCAGCTACGCGCAATTTTATTTAAATATACTCAATAATGGTAACATTTGCTTTATTGCTTAAAATAGGGACTCATGCCTCAGGTGGTGCTGCAGTGCTGCCTATGTCAGATACACATATTACACTCCCTATACATGTTTGAAAACAGGTAGTGTCAAGTTAGGCATCCCTTTTACTGTATGTATGAGTCAGAGAGAGGTCTCATTTCCAGGGTTCCTACTGAGTCAGTGTATGGGCTATGCATTGCCTCTTTGCCAAGGCCAGGGCATACTGGGCACGTCTCATTCTGCCTGCTGGGGCAGGCTCAGGTTGTTCCTCCTCTGAGTCATGCTGTGCCTGTACAGGCCTTGGCAATGGTGGGGGGCTGTTTGGCCCTGCCCCATGTTGTTCCTGCTGCAGCTGTTTCCGCAGGATCATATTGTGTAGCATGGCACATAACATGGCAATTTGGATACATGTAGTTGGTGAGTACTGCAAGGCTCCACCAGATGTGTCCAGGCACCAGAACTGTGACTTGAGCATCCCACACACATGCTCAATTATGTTTCTTGTTTGTGCCTGTGCCTCATTATGGAGTTCTTGTTCGGGTGTGTGTGCATTTCTGATGGGTATCATCAGCCACAGCTCCAATGCGTATCCAGCATCCCCCACTAGGTGACCATCAGGGATGTTCCCATTGGCAAATCTCTGGTACAACTGTGTCAGATGCCAGATATGAGAATAGTGATAGCTTTCAGGGCAGCCAGCACACACATTCATTATTATGCCCTGGGATTCACAAACGGCCTGGCAGTTGATGGAGTGGAAGCCCTTGCGGTTGATGTAGACCCTACCCCGCTCACCGGGTGGTGCTATGATGTGTATGTGCATGCAGTCTATTGCACCCACTACCTCAGGGATATTCGGCTATTTGGTGGAAAAGATGCATATTGCTGGCCAATGCCTCACGGGAATTGGGAAAATATACATGCTCACCGACATGTGCTGACATGGCATCCAGGAACTGGTGCAGTACCCTGGATGCTGATGCCTGTGAAATCCCCATCATATCACTAGTTGGTCTCTGGAAGGTACCTGTAGCTAATATTTTTAGGCCAACACATACCTTGGTATCCACTGGGATGGGTTCCCCTCTTTTGGTTCTGTGTGTGAGGAGTGGCTGGCACAGCTCAACAATTTGCTGCAGGAGGTCTCTGTCCACCCTATACCGCTCCACTATCTCCAGCTCATGTGGCCCCTGGTAGGTTACCCTGGGTCTGTACACTCTTCTCTGTCTCCTCACTGTGGATTGCTCAGCAGCATTCACAGCATCAGCACCCTCAGCACCTTGCACATGTTGGTTTAAGACAGTAAGAGCAGCCCCTAACATTTTGTCTGACTGTAAAGTTTTTAAGCTTTCCCTCTTTGTATACTGCAGTGTTGCAGAGTTCTTGGGGAAAAAACAGGGAAGAATGCTGTTTGCAGAGTTTAAATTGCTGGGCTGGGCTGGGCTAGACTGCTGCCTGTGTAATTGGCTGATTCTGATAAATTTCACCTGGTAGTTCTCCTTGGTTAACTTCCTACTACTTCTTTTCCTTCCTTTTCCCTTTCTGCTTCCACTCAGGGTAGCACCATGCAAACACGCGGACACATGCGCACATGCTGTGTGCACGTTTGCAAGAAATTTCAGATATTTTCACGGTGTGCACCTTTGGTTTCTGGTTTTCAAAAAGGACAACTGTAGACACGCCTCTTGAAATCCTGAGCAACTCAGGGCAAACACAAGCCACTGTGCTCCAATTAGCTTACAGCCTTTCTGACACACACCCTCATGATGTTACCTATATTCTACTCTACTACTCACCTACTCCTACACTTACACTCTTGGGACATGGCTCACATGCTGGGGAAAATTGGGATTCACTATCCTTATCCTAATTTGCATAGGATTGCCTACTAATGCATGGTTACATCTCTCACACTGAGCTTCCCCCCCTTAGCAACCAGTACTCAGTGGCCATGTTGTCTTCAGCCTGCCATTCACCTGCATGGCAGGATAAGCTTTTTAGTGATAATGGCTATTTTTGGCTATTTTTAAATTATTTCCTTGTTTTTTAAAGCACTGCACGTTTGCGAGGTGCTGCGCTATGCTTAAACATTAGAGATCGGGGAAAAAAAAAGTTAGATTTTAATAATTTTAAACATTTATAAATGCCAATGGCCTTATATTTGGCCATACTGTATGCATCCTTTATTTGGGGCTGTCATAGCTCCATTTAGCTATTTGCAGAATGGTACTCTGTTACCAACGGAGTACATTTCTGCAGATAACACTAATCTTCCACGGACAGGTTAGTGTTTCCTGGATTGCAAATTTACCTCATTTGCATAGCTTTCAGCAGCAAATGAGGTAATTTGCACACTATGAAGCTGTCCGTGCAAGAGTAGTTTTAGCAGCTCTCATGCACGCCCCTGCTAGCTGTACCTGGATTGCACGGCAGACATATTGCCTCCGTGAGCACCTACACTCTTCTTGCACTCCATGCAAATTTTCATAAATCCGGCCCATTGTCTATGTTTCCACAATGATAAGCATTGCACACCATTTTCAAATGTTGCAAAATACAAACATCAATGTTCTCAGTATCTATCATAACTGAAATTGGAGGGAAACATCATCCTAGATTGGTATTTATCTGCATTAGACATGGTTGGTGTTGGTGGAGAGGATTTGAGATTTCAGTCTCAAAGTAGGGTGTGCAGGAGTCCAAACTGTTTGCTGGGCTCCTAGTGAATGAGTATAGTCCCCAGCTGTTGCAGAAGTGCTATCATGGATCTGATTACAAATCAGATGCATGGAATAGTTTGACCATGGATTTGTCCAGTGCTACCAGAGACCGCAGGATGAGGACGAGGGATACCCGTGATCACTGGATCAAGGAATGTTTTACTGCAGCACTCCACAGATGTGTAAATATCACTTATAGGCAGTACTTGTAAGAGTCAGCAACTGCATTTGTTCAAGATTGGTGTTCTTAATGGTATTCTGTTGTGTTCTGCTTTTTCCACAGCTGATGCTGATAGGTTACTTAATCTTCAAATGTATTAGTAGAAAAGCTCTGCTCACAACAATTTACAGTAAATAAAAATATTTGAGTCAAAAGAAATTACAGAAAAGTTGACATACAGCAAGTTAAACAAAATAGAATACATGCACAAAGCAATATACACATACAATTTTTTTACAAAGGAAGCATATATTTACATAATAATTACATCTGTCAGCACTGTTGATTGAATTTAGAAAGTGCCCACCTAGTAGGGTACTAGGTGACAGAGGAGAGATTATATATATATGTATATGGGAATGGGAAGGTTAGGTTGGGTCATGACAGGGGCAAATTTTGGTGTTAAGTAGATGAAGTTTAAATTCATTTTTAAAGTGTGATGGGTGGGTGATGGAACATATATCTAAGGGAAGTTTGTTCCAAGCATGGACAACAGAGTATTTATATAGAAGTTTGTCTACCATTTTCTTGGGATGGTAGATTTCCAGAAGTTGCTGATTAGAGGTCTGAGGAGGAGTATGGGTAGAAACATGGATGAGAGAGCTGGACAGGATGAAGATTTGTATAGACTGAAGTATAACATTTGAAATTGTGATAGGAGGAGTTGTGGAAGGAGTTCTAGACAGTGGAGAAAGTTTAAGGCCAGGCAGTGATATGCATTGCAAGGAGAGCTTGTAATAAATCTAGCAATTTTATGATAAGTTTGTTGAAGTTTGTTCAAAATTGTGGCCTGAATGTTGGTAAGAACAGGGGAAGTGTATAGGAGGGAAGGGAGGAGGATTTCCTGTGCTAGGGACAGTCTGGCATTAGGTGTCAACATTTTTTTTGTTGCGATACAGTAACTCTAGCTTCCGGTGTGGGTTTTTTTTTTTTTTTATGTATGTGCAGGTTGAATTTAAGTTAATCATCAATGATGACACCAAGGAGTTTTGTGTGGGTTTCAGGTTGGATTATTGTATTGTTAGAGGAAATAATAGCAAAGGTGGATTTATGGTGAGTAAGAGAATGGGGGCGAAAGATTAAGTGCTTGGTCTTTTTAGGGTTAAGGATAAGTAGATTATCAGACAACCACTGTTCAATAGATAGGAAGGCATGTTGGGTTAGGGTATGGAGTTCAGAGATATTGTTCAAGATGGAGATGACAGTTGAGTCATCTACATATAGGATGACGGAGGATTGTTTACAAGATATATAGAGATCATTAGTGAAGACATTAAACAGAAGGGGTTCCAGGATGGAACCTTGGGGTGCTCCAGTTGGGACAGGAAGGAATGAAGAGAAGGATGAGAGCCATTTAACAGATTGTTGCCTACAGGAGAGGTAGCTAGAGAACCAGGCAAGGGAGGTGGAAGATAGGTTGAGGTTAGCAAGTTTAGATAGCAGTAGAGGGTGCGAGACCATATCAAAAGCTTTGGAGAGGTCTATGAAGAGATGGGAAATGAGTTTATTGGGCCTTGGCGATGGTATGAGTGAAGGAAACAAGTGCAGTAATTGTGCTGTAGTTAGGACGGAAACGGTGATGAGTGGGAGTGAGAAGGTTTTGCTGGAGGAGGTAGTTGACAAGCTGTGAGTGAATACATTTCTCAAATATCTTAGGGAGGCAGGATAGGATGGTGATGGGTCAGTAGTTAGATTGGACTGTTGAATTTCCTCCTTTATGCAGAAGGATAGTGAAAAAAGATTTCCAAAGGGAAGGAACAATTGAATTGATCTATTGATCAGAATAGATACAGGATAGGCAATGGATTTAGCAGCAAGTTTGAGGAATGTAGGCAGTAGATTGTCAGTGGAGGGAGTGCAGAGTTTGAGCTTTAGAAGAAGAGACGATGTTGGAAGTAGGAACAGGGTGAAAGGAGAAGAGATTTTTGTTCAGAGGGTTGGGAGGGATTGGCAGAGAAGTTGTGGTAGAGATGGAGGGTATGAGCTTTTGGATGGTGTCAATAATGTGTTTATTGTGGAGGGTAGCGATTTCCTGAAGAGATATATTAGGGTAAGAGGAGGGGTTGGAGGGACAGCCTGGAGAAAGAATTTTGTTAAGTGTAGACCAAAACATCTGAGGGTTGGATGTGCTATTGAACTGAGTAGAGTTATAGTAGGACTTTTTGTCTTTATTAGTTTGTTTCTTAGCAAGATTCCATAGTTGTCTGTAGTTATGTAGCAGGGGTAGTTCTTTTGTTTTAATCCAAGCTTTCCAAGCATTATCTCTTTTTAGCATAAGGGACTTAGTTTCCTTGGAAAGCCAGGGAGAATAATTTGATTTTATTCTAATCTTCCTAGAGGGAGCAAGGGAGTTTAGGGTATTCAGGAAAATCGTATTGAACATACTGACTGTGTCACTGAGAGGGATTTGTCTGATGATGGACAAGTCAGTACTGGAAAGAATGGAGTTAAATAGGGACATATTAAAGTTAGAGAGTTTATGACAATCTCTGTAAAGGTGGGGTTTGGGAGGTTGAGTGGAGTGCCTTAGGATAGAGGTGGGGAGATGATCACTTAGGGAGTCTGATAGGGTAGAGGGGCTGTGGTAGTGTAGTGGGGGGTTAGTGAGAATCCAGTCAAGTATGGAGCTGGAAGATGAGTTTTTGTGGAAGCTGGTAGGGGATGACATTAGTTGATGGAAACCATGTAGGCTGATAATGAAATGGAGGAAAGTCAGTAGTGAGTTTGGACTAGTCAATATTGACGTCTCCTAAGATCAGGGTTTCATAAGGTATAATGTGGGAAAACCAGGATAGGATAGTCTCTAGGATGGGCAAATTATTTCCAGGGGGGATATAGATGGAAGTGACAGCAACTTCCTTCTGAGGATTTAGGTGGCAATTTAGGATAAGTTCAACTGGGTGGAAGTTGGGAATAGGTGTGGTAAAAGGTGAGAGGTTGAGGCTATCAGAGAAGAGGATGGTTACTCCACCCCCTTTTTTGGGAATCTGTTGGAGTAGTAGATATTATAGCCAGGTGAGAGTATTTCACTGTTAGTGATATGTGGCTTTAGCCTAGTTTCTGATAGGGAAAGGATGTGAGGGGAGATTTGGGCCGTACAGGTGTGCAGTTTGGTGGTTTTGTTAGTAAGGCTTTGAATATTTAGTGAGTATATAAACAGGTGCTTGGATAAGGATGAGTTTTGTGTATGAGGATGGGGGTGGTGAGAAGTGTAAGCAGAGGTGGAGGCAGGCTTGGGGGGTATGTGGGTGTGGGGAGAAGAAGAGGGGCCTGGGTTCAGGTGGATGTCTCCAGATCAGAGTAAGTTATTTGTGAGAAGAGAGAGTGTAGGAATAGGTAATTTAAGTTTATGAAGCTTAGGTATGGATTTGCAGGTAAGTGGGAGCATTTGAAGTATACATAGTTTATGAAGACAGGTGGTAGTGAAGTTGAAGAGAGCTGGGGAGATAATAAAGGAGGAAGTGGTTGGATGAATATCATAGGTGTAGGAGGTAGGAGAACAAATGTGGGAGTGGGACAGGTAGGAGTCATAAGAGGTTAGAGCAGAGAAAAGTAATAGGAGTGGAGTGGAAATGAGAAGGTGTTGCATAGTAAAGTGTGTGTAGAGAGGTTGTAGAGTTGGTATAATAGTTTAAAGGTAGGAAGTGATGTAGACTAAGTATGACAGATGTAGGGAGGGGCTGGTTACTGGCAGGAAGTTGGAAGTGATGTAGACTAAGTATGGCAGATGTAGGGGTGGGACTCGTTGCTGGCAGGAAGCTGGACATGAGTGGATGATGAGACAGGAAAGGGATGGAGTGGATGATATAAAGGAAATTGTAAAGGGGGTGTGTGGGAATGGGGGTAGGGTTGGGGAGCAGAGTGAGCCCTAACCCTTGGTTAGGGTGTGGTAAGTTGTAGAAAAAAACAATCAGTTAGAGAGACTAATTCTGCACAGTGTTTTAAAGGGAGAAAAGAGACAGTGAAGAGTGAGCAACAAAGAGATATAACACTGAAAAGCTATAATTTAGAGAATGAGGTTTGAAGAGAGGGAAAAAAAACAGCAGTAGGAGCAAGGCTAGAAATGGAAAGCTAGGTAGGATACTGATACAGCAGACCAGTAACCTTAGGGAAACTAAAAAAAGAAGAAACAGCAGAAATGAAGCTCAGGGGAGAGGAGTAAGAGGCTAGGTTGTGTAGAAAGCAGGATGGGATAATAATTAGACTTGGGAGAAGGGAGAAAACTGGGAGATAATTTAGTTTCGAGTGATAAGTCTGTAGCCAATAAGAGTTAGGGGGCAGGCAGCTGGTTCCAGTAGGAGGGAAAAAAGACCGTGCTCTTCCTTTACTTTTGATGTAATTATTAAGACATTAACATTATGAAGCAAGACTGGCACGGATGAGAGACGCAAGTGATATGTATACATCCAAACAGTTCTGTTATTTTTGCATCAAGAGGAAATACAGCTTAGTGTGTTAAACACTTTTATCACATTGAGTATGCATTTGTCATTTGTAAATGAATAGTATACTTGCATTAGAATGTAAGATAAAACAACAGTCCACTATTATTGAGTAGACAGGTGTTGTCGGGTCAAACACCACACTTCCCAGTTGGACAATACTGTTTAAGTTGAAATCAAAACTGAGATGTAATGTAATACCTATAAACCAGGAACAACAATAGCCTGCTGAAGATTATCATTATAACTGGGACACACAAAAGTGTCAAAATGTATGCTAACACAGACCTATGCATCTTCCCATGTGTGTTACAGCAATATTTAAGATATGTTCCTATTTATGGGTCATTGTAACCCTATTATTTCATGATCTATCCAGATATTCTGCTCTAAAAATTTGAGAGGCATGGTTGTACATTCTCAAATAACAGTGAGCATGAATCTATAAATTGTAAAAGAAGAGTGGTTGCATTATGCTGTATTTCATAGGAAAAGTGCAGTATTACAATAGTCACTGTTTCTGGGTCCAAATACACACACACCCCAGATGTAAAGCTCAGTTGTTTACAAAGCTGTTGTAGTTATTCATAAAAAAAAAATCACTGTTACATATTAATCATGATAGCATTTTATGTTCAGGCCTCTATACCTGTGGCTTGAATGGCTTGCTGTCAAGTTGGTAGTCTTAAAAGTAAAGCCAACAGAATAGAGTCAAATAATTGTACCAGTGCATTGTATGTCACATATGACAGTAACAAACGGTGAGGGGAGCTGCATGACCATGCATCACAGCCTAAATCCACCAGTGGATCATTGACTAATGGTCAGTGACATCATTCTGAGCCATGTAACTGCCTAAACATCACAACATTGAATGATTACTGAGTGTGAATATAATTGCACTCACATCATTCAGGGTGAGAGTTTTACTGTCAGCTCAATTACATCAATGGAAAGGACACCACAATGATAATACCAAGGTACAAAAACATCAAAGATGCTGAAATTCGACAGGATAATACAGAGGAGTGTGCACATGCCTAGGCTAGAGTGTGGGCATCTAGTCATTGCATAATAATCTACTGGTAACTCACAGCTCTTACAAACAAACATTTGCTGATCTGTAGTTCTGAACAATGGACACACCATTGTACACTGCTGGAAAAGTTCCACTGGTTAACATTGAACAACACAGCTTCTCTTGCTAAGTATTCTAATTTGCCAAAATTATTAAAATGCAGCAAATGTACTACTAAATAGACATTTATTGCCTGAGAAATAGCAGTGAAGAGCCCAAGCTAAGTAGACTTCCCTTGCACTAGCAACTGAGGGATGGCCTTTTCCAAAATTTGTCCCACTGTCTGGAATTAGTTGTCAAGTAAAATACACAATCAGGGAAAGGCTCCATGTTTCTAGTTCCTGTGAAAACAGATAAACTTCTATGTGTCATCATCATCATCAACATCATCATAATCATCATCTTATTTTCTACATGGAATCAGGGTGCTCTGTGACTTGTCGCCATCTTCTCTATTCAGTACCACTCTCTTACCTTCTTGAACACTCATGCCTGACTGTCACAGGTCTTCTTTCATACAATCTCCATTCACGTCTTTGCTCAACACCCACATTTCCTCTTGCCTTCTTTCTGTCTGTCCCAAACCTTCTTCACCAGATTGTTTTCTGGTTTCCTGCACATGTGCCAGAACCACAGTAATCTGTTCTCTTAGACATTTTCTGTAATTAAAGTTACTTTGGCTTTTGCTGTTATGTTTTCATTTCTTTGCCTGACCCATAGTGTGCATCCTACCACCCATCTCGGGCACTTCATCCCCATCACCTCTAGCTTCCTCAACTGTTCTACCTTCACTGCCCAGGTTTTTGTACTAGGTTTCTGTCACACCACTGTTTTGTACATCTTACTTTTCAGCTTCTCTGGCATCCTTCTGTCATATACAACCCCTGACACTCTGTGTGGGTTGACTGCAGCCCCTCTGATTCTAGTTTTGACCTCCTCATTCAGTCTTCCCTTCTCCTCAACCACCAGGTACTTCAACCTGTTAACTTGTTCACTGTTTTACCATCTTATCTCAATTTTCAGCATCTTCAGATTTCCCCCATTTGCTGCCATTACAACTGTCTTATCTGTACTTAGTTTCATCCAATGTGCCTTGAGTTTTTCATTCCATTCCCCTACACTTTGCTGAAATTCTTGCTCAGAGTCTGCCTTTAATGCCACATTGTCTGCATACAACAACTTTTTTGCCCTGTCTCAGCCAACATATTTGCTAATGTACTTCATCACTAGTATAAACAGCAGTGGGCTCAGAGCTGAACCCTGATGCACACCCACTCCCAGTGGGAACCCCTCTGTAAAATTAAACACTGTTCATACTTGAGTCATTGGGTCTTTGTACATAGCTTGCACTAAGTCTACCAATTTTTCTCAGGCCCCAAAACACATCAAGACTGTCCTAATCAGCTTTCTTGGAAACTTGTCATATACTTTCTCCAAATCTAGGAATGCCCAGTTGGACTCTTTCATCATTTCTGGCTTCTTCTCAAGAGACTGTCTCACTGCAAACATTGGGTCACTTGTGCTGCATTCTGATCTGTATCCAAAGAGCTAATTTCCTATCTAACTTTCTACTACCCTCCTTTTTTGTTTTTCAGACTCCCTTTCCAGAACTTTCATGCAGTGTGATTGGAGCTTGATACCTTTATGCTGACCACAGTTGTGAATGCCCCCTTTGTTCTTGAACACTGGCACTAGTGTGCTTATTTTCTTGTCACCTGGGATACATTTTGTTTCCTCCATACTGCTATGAGTACCCTCAGGAGCCATTTTTCCCCAATCTCACCCTGCATCTTGATTATATCTGCTGTGACCTCATCTGAGCCTGTTGCTTTCCCCTGACTTCATTTTCCTTATTGCCATTTTTACTTCTTCTAGGGCTGGCTCCTCTTCTTCCTTCACCTTAGGATGTGTCTGGGCCATACCTCTCAAATTTACAGAATTTTACAGAATGTCCAGAGTTGTGCCTAATATTTTTGGTCTGTTTCTCATAACATTTTGTGCTTAAAGGCAGAAGCCCCCTTGCACCACCATGTTGGGGGACTGCAATTTCACATTACTTGCTAATCGTGTATGCAAACTCCGAGATCACACAGTATCAGGGTATGGGCATAAGCCCTACCCTAAATAATGTGCAGTCTCACACATTTGTCAACTATTTGTTTAGTCAACCAAATTTTGACAACTAAACAGATTTTCACTAACTATAGAGTCAACAAAATTCAGTTTACTTATGTACACATCAATATATATATATATATATATATATATATATATATATATATATATATATATATATATATATATGTTTATGAGAAAAGTACCAACATTCTATCTATATGATTTGAAGTACCAAGAGTACAGAGATGATAAAATATATTCTGTCTGTGGGGTTTGTTGAACCAAGTGTGCTTAAACATTCTGAGTCATAGGCTTCTAGCTGCTCTTAAATATATTAAACCATACCCTGAGTCCATTTGGACAAGAAGCATGACAGTGATGATAATCTAGGTGGAGAAAAGATACTAAAATCTAGTCTGGAATCCAGACAGTCAACATCACCTAAAACAAAAAGATGACGGCCTTTTAAATTAAAGGTAGAATGGGTCTAGTTCTTTCAAGCCTCATTACTGACTGATAACATAGCAAAATGACATTGCTTATGCAAGGTCTCCTTATAATTCAATGGAATATAACACCAAAACACATGGAATCCCATGGAAACCCCAAAACCTCTTTTTTTGCCAGATGAATGTGGAAGATGATCAAAAAGTATAACACCAGTGTTGTAGTTTTAAATATTCAACAACCAAAATGTGTGTTTCCTGAAAAGCAACACTATGAGAATAACTCATAATTTGTAATGGAGATTTAATCATTTTTTTTCTGAAAACAGAGTTCATTCATAGACTGCAGTTCTATGATTTGTGCCATATGTTTTCCCTCAGCCAGAGTAATAGGTTATTATCCCAGCAGCTATTTCTGCACTTTCTCTCAATGTGTCATATTTATAATATCATTCCCATGATACATAAAGAAAAGAAGAAAAGAAAGGGAAAAAAAGAAACAGGAGAGATGCCATCACCCATTTTAACAAAAATATGCATTGATGGATCATAATGTCATGAATTTTCTGTGTTTCATGCAAATAATTTTGAACTAGACAATAGGACACTCATCTGCCCTCAACACCTGGGTGCACCACATCTTGCAGATTCCAGGTGAAGAGAGAATAAATCTACGGCTAGTGAAATAAAACACCATGTGACCTATAAGTCTTTTTGATTACAGTTTATTTGTAATATAAATATAGTTTTTGCAAAATCCAAAAGTATAGTGAAAGAGATAAGCAGAATATAGCAAATTGTTATGCTTTCTTCTATAAATAATATAAACAGATCTAGTGTATTTTGCCTAAATTAGACAGTTTCATATGTAGCATAAGTAATTGACATCATTCTTCACAATAGACAATAAAATTTATTAGTCATTGGTAGAACGTCGTATTGACATGTTTTCAGCAAAACAAGTTTATTTAATACAAACTCCAGACATAGCCATCAAGTGCAAGCAATAACCTAAAACTTTTCAGAATGTATCATTGTCACTTATTCCATAACTTACTCCCACAAAGATAATATGGGGTAGAAAAAAGTTTTCACCTGTGGCATAGAGTGATAAACCAGTGACTATTGATAGTTTTTTTCTATTGAAATGGAACATTTAAAACATCTTTTTTTTACAAAAAGGTTATTATAATCACTGGTTAGCTAATATTATGGATGAAGGGAGTATGCATAGGTTGAGCAAAGCAAACCAATTCTAAATAAAAATGGAAATTCATTAACGATATCTAATTTCAATAATTCCAAGTTGGTAGTGTCTACACTGTGTAAGACAGAGTTCAGCAAAGCAGTTCCATACCCATATAAGTTGATAAGTCTTTATTAAAAGAAATATTAAAGAAATAGTGAAAAATTATCATTGGAAATGTTGGTTTATTTAAATTGCTTTGAGAAATTCCATTATTTACTTATAAATTTATAAACAATGTAAGATCTAGTTTAAAAACTTCATCTAAGTCATTGAATCCTAGAGGTACAAGGCACCTATAAGTGTGGAAGGTGCAAACAATGTAGGTTCATCAGTAACTGCTCTATTGTAGATATTAAAGCATTACATTTGACTTTATGGATTAAAGAGAGGTGTGACTGCAATTTGCAGGGTATATTTTATTTACCTTTGTGCGATTCATGCTCCAGTTATGTAGGTAAAACGATGCGTAAATTATTTAAAAGAATTTACGAATACACCCTTGCTATAAGGAAAAAAAAAGATGAAAACGAGTCTTTAGCTAGACATTCATTAAGTTGCTCAAATTCCATGAAATTCCTATTTTTTGTTTTAGATAAAGTTTATGCACATTTTCTGGGAACAATAATGTTCTACTGTAATCCCGTGAGACATACTATCAGATTAAGCTATGTACAGATAAATCACCATGATTTAATGAATCTATAAATATAAAGTGATTCTTACAAGCACAATACTTTAGAAACGTATGTATTAATTTTTAGGACTGTTGTGAATGAGTTGTTTTTTAATTTAAATATTTGTTGATACTTTTTGATACCTGATGGATACAATGTAAACGTTTTTATCAACATTGTTACTTTATGTAATTCAGGAATTTTAACACAAAAAATTATTTGTTCTAAAGATCATGTGGTTTTAATGGCAATATATTTGAAATGGTGTTGTGGTGATTGCTTTTTCATTCTGAAGAAGATCTGGTGGAAAATTAGAAGTAATGTAAGTGCTCAATTTAAAAAAAAAAGTGTCTGAGCTTCCATTCATGCCTTCTTTCTGGAGAACAGTTTTTGTTTATGTATTGCAGTGTTCTATACCATGGTTTATTGTTTGTTGTCTCACTTTGGTGCAGTACACTAGCATGTTGGGAGAACTATCATTCTAGGATGATAATTTGAATTTATCCATGCACTTAATTCCTGACATCTTTGCATTATTGACACAGCCCCCATGCACCACCATGCTGGAGGACTGCAATTTCACATTACTTGTTAATCGTGCATGCAAACTCCAAGATCACACAGTATCAGGGGAATGGGCATAAGCCCTACCCTAAATAATGTGCAGTCTCACACATTTGTCAACTATTTGTTTAGTCAACCAAATGTTGACAACTAAACTGATTTTGACTAACTATAGAGTCAACAAAATTCAGTTTACCTATGTGCACATCAATAAGAATATATATATATATATATATATATATATATATATATATATATATATATATATATATATATATATATATGTATATATATATGTATATATACATGTGAGTGTTTATGAGAGAAGTACCAACATTCTATCTATACAATTTGAAGTGCCAAAAGTGCAGAGATGATAAAATATATTCTGTCTATGGGATTTGTTGAACCAAATATGCTTAAACAATCTGAGTCATGGACTTCTAGCTGCTCTTAAATCTATTAAACCATGCCCTGAGTCCATTTGGACAAGAAGCATGACAGTGATGATAATCTAGGTGGAGAAAAGATACTAAAATCTAGTCTGGAATCCAGACAGTCAACATCACCTAAAACAAAAATATGGCAGTTGGTCTTTCTTAAATTAAAGGTAGAACGGGTCTATTTCTTTCAAGCCTCATTACTGACTGATAACATAGCAAAATGACATTGCATATACAAGGCCTCCTTATAATTCATGGAATATAACACCAAAGCACATGGAATCCCATGGAAACCCCAAAACCTCTTTTTTGCCAGATGAATGTGGAAGATGATCAAAAAGTATAACACCAGTGTTGTAGCTTTAAATATTCAACAACAGAAATGTGTGTTTCCTGAAAAGCAACACTATGAGAATAACTCACAATTTTTAATGGAGATTTAATCATTTTTTTTCTGAAAACAGAGTTCATTCATAGACTGCAGTTCTATGATTTGTGCCATATGTTTTCCCTCAGCTAGAGTAATAGGTTATTATCCCAGCAGCTATTTCTGCACTTTCTCTCAATGTGTCATATTTATAATATCATTCCCATGATACATAAAGAAAAGAAGAAAAGAAAGGGAAAAAAAGAAGCAGGAGAGATGCCATCACCCATTTAAACAAAAATATGCATTGATGGATCATAATGTCATGAATTTTCTGTGTTTCATGCAAATAATTTTGAACTAGACAATATGACACTCATCTGCCCTCAACACCTGGGTGCACCACATCTTGCAGATTCCAGGTGATGAGAAAATGAATCTACGGCTAGTGAAGTAAAATACCATGCAACCTATAAGTCTTTTTGATTACAGTTTATTTGTAATATTAATATAGTTTTTGAAAAACCTAAAAGTATAGTGAAAGAGCTAAGCAGAATATAACAAATTGTTATGCTTTCTTCTATAAATAATATAAACAGAGATAGTGTATTTTGCCCAAATTAGTTCCATATGTAGCATAAGTAATTGACATCATTCTTCACAATAGACAATAAAATTTATTAGTCGTTTGTTGAACGTCGTATTGACATGTTTTCAGCAAAAAAAGTCTATTGAATACAAATTCCAGACATAGCCATCAAGTGCAAACAATAACCTAAAACTTTTCAGAATTTATCATTGTCACTTATTCCATAACTTACTCCCACAAAGCTAATATGAGGTAGAAAAAAGTTTTTATCTGTGGCATAGAGTGATAAACCTGTGACTCTTGATAGTTTTTTCTGTTGAAATGGAACATTTAAAACATCTTTTTTTTACAAAAAGGTTATGATAATCACTGGTTAGCTAATATGGGTGAAGTGAGTGTGCCTAGGTTGGACAAAACAAAACCAATTCTAAATAAAAATGGAAATTCATTAACGATATCCAATTTCAATAACAAGCTGGTGGTGTCTACACAGTGTAAGACAGTGCTCAGCAGAGCATTTCCCCTACCCATATAAGTTGATATGTCTTTATTAAAAGAAATATTAAAGAAAAATTGGAAAATTATCATTGGAAATATTGCTTTGAGAAATTCCATTATTTACTTATAAGTTTACAAACAATGTAAGATCTAGTTTAGAAAATTCATCTAAGTCATTGCATCCTAGAGGTACAAGGCACCTATAAGTGTGGAATGTGTAACCAATGTAGGTTCATCAGTAACTGCTCTATTGTGGATATTAAAGCACTAAATTTGACTTTAGTGGGGGAAAAAGAGGTTTGACTACAATTTACAGGGTATAGTTTATTTACCTGAGTGCGATTCATGCTCCAGTTTTTTAGGTAAATAATATTTGTCTTTTTGGCTTTTCCCGGTTAGTGGTCGCCACAGTGGAACTCCGGTCCGCTAATGATTGACAGTAGATTTTTATGATGCTGAGCTGCCAGCCCGACGCCCAGCCTTCAGCGAAGGCACGCCCATTCACGCATGTCTTTCGGAGGCTACTCTACCGTGAGGAGAAAATGATACGTAAATTGTTTAAAAGAATTTATGAATACACCCTTGTTATAAGGAAAAAAAATATGAAAACAGGTCTTTAGATAGCCATTCATTAAGTTGCTCAAATTTCATGAAATTCCTATTTTTTTGTTTTAGATACAGTAACTTTATGCACATTTTCTGGGAACAATAATGTTCTACTGTAATGCCGTGAGACATACTTACAGGTTAAGCTATGTAGAGATAAATCACCATGATTGAATTAATCTATAAATATAAAGTGATTCTTAGAAGTACAAGATTTTAGAAACTTATGTATTCATTTCTAGGACTGTTGTGAATGAGTTGTTTTTTAATTTAAATATTTATTGATACTTTTTGATACCTGATGAATACAATATATATTTTTTGTTATCAACATTGTTACTTTAGGTAATTCAGGAATTTAAACACAAAAAATGATTTGTTCTAAAGAACATGTGGATTTAATGGCAATATATCTGAAATGGTGTTGTGGTGATTGCTTTTTAATTCTGAAGAAGTTCTGATGGAAAATTAGAAATAATGAAAGTGCTTAATTTAAAAAACGGTGTCTGAGCTTCCATTCATGCCTTCTTTCAAGAGAACAGTTTTTATTTATTTATTGCAGTGTTCTATACCATGTTTTATTGTTTTTTCTCTCATTTTGGTGCAGTACACTAGCATGTTGGAATAGCTATCATTCTAGGATGATAATTTGAATTTATCCATGCACTTAATTCTTGATGACTTTGTATTATTGACACAGAAGTTGACAACAGCTGTGTCTGAAGTTTGTGGATTATTAGAAAGTCTGAAATAAAAAAAATCCTATTTCATGTCTGGAGTGAATGAGGAACAGGGTATTACATCATGAGGTTGCTGCAGATTATCTGGTAATTCCTTTGAGAAGAGAAGATAGCAATGAAATTAATTTGTAATAGCACATACTCTATTCTTGGTGAGTTGATAAGTAATGTTATCAACCCTTTTATGGAGACAGTTTCTTTTGATCATCAGAGTCCTGTATTTAACTGTTGCAATGGTACTTTGGAGGCTAATGAAACAGAATTGTGTAAAGGTGACATTTTTGCTTTGAAAACCTTGTTTCTAAATGTAAGACATGGCAATACGAGATCCTGTATTTTTGCAGGAATGCACAGAAGTAGAACGAGTACTGTTGGATTTAGAATTTTTTAATTCCTGAATAGTACTAAGGCTGGTGACATAGTTTTCACTGATTTAAGTAAAGTATTTAACAATACCAGTGTCACTCTCATGAAATACTTAATGGAGGATTATAAGCAGAAATTCCACAATTTGGAGGGAGAGATTCATGCACTAGATGGGAAAAATCAAACAAGTACAGTTGTTTCAAACAGTTTAATAATTTCTACTGTGGGATTGCAACAAAAAACAACAGGCTCCTTTTCACTACTGTCCATAGGAAATAAGGTAAATGGCAAAGAGATTCAGCAGTGTATGAGTCAGGAACAGCCTACATATCGAATGAAAAAAAAGGCTGTTTCACATAAACCTGTTAACAATCAGGCAGATAATACTGCTTCCACATATAACAATGTAAATTATGTAAATAGTCATTTAGAGAGTTAAATTCTGGCTGTGAAAGATAATTGTAATATTGATCAGCTTCCATTGCTATTACCAGCCCTTTTCATTTTAAACCATTCAGGGACCATAAGAAATTCATGTGGGCAAAACAAAAAGAAAAAAAAACAAAGTGGGGGAAGGGAGAAAAAAAAAGGAACTACTAAAAAGTTTACTGATGTCCTTAATTTAAGTGACATGACTTTGGGCAACCATCATGTGTCTGTGCTCAATAAAGATTTTTCCTTCATTCCCATTCAACATGCCAGTACGTATAAGGCATTGATTGACTTAAAGTTTTATGTCAGAAAATTGAAATTACAATACCTTTTACATGACATCCCCAAATTCAGCCATAAAAAGAACAAATGTATTATTAGAAGCACTTATAATTCATCCCTCCATAGCACACTACATGTCTTCCATGCCATCTGTGAGGAAGACTTGAGGAAGAAGTTAGGAAATAGACCAAAATATTCCAACTTAGCAGAGGAAGAAAAACCTGCCTTAAACTTTCACATAAAAACATATTGCTGATGATGGCTGGCAAGGGGGGAATGGTTGTACTGACAAATATTGTAGATTACAACATAGCCTTAACTAATCTCACAGATCCAATTTGTTATGAGGAGATGTCTGATGAAACAATCAAAAAAAGATTTTTAGGAATCACCAGTATTTTATTTGATCTTTTATATCAGGGGAGTATTGGCCATGAGACTTATATTTTTTAAAGACCCAACCTAAAATGTCCAGGTTGCTTTTCATACCTAAAGTGCATAAGGATAGATTTATTCTACCTTTTACACCAGTGGTTTCTGCCAATCATTACAAAACAGTGTTGATTTCTGTATTTTTAGATCATCTTTTAAAGTCAGGGGTAAAGACATCAGAATTTTATTTAAGAGACTCATGGCACCTTTTGGAACTATTAAACAAAATCAAGGAAAACAGCAATGGGTGCATTTTCTATTTGAATGTGATTTCCTTATGTACCTGTATCCAGCAGGATACTGGTATAGACTTTATGAAGATTTACCTAATTAAGTTCACAGGTTTCAACAGCAGTCTCATTGACACCATTTGTGTGTTATTAGAAATTGTTCTAGACAGTATTTTTTGTGTGTGTGTTTCAAGGTAAACACTATAAACAAAAATCAAGAGTCACTATGGGAGGAAGAGTAGCCCCTGTATTTGTTAACCTTGTAATGGTGTGGTGCGAGCAAGTATACCTCAAATCCCACTTCCTGTTTAACGAAATTGTGTTCTAAAGGAAATTTATTGATGACTTCATCATCCTGAGGAGAGGGACAAAAGTGAATTTGATGAGCTGTTTCAATTTTTAAATTTAAATGCTTCATTTTTAAAATTCACCTTGAATGGAAATGGAAAAACGATTAACTTTTTTGAACATTACGGTTTCCCCCGATGATAATAGAAGCTTCCCAAGTAAAATATTTAGGAAAGATAGCTTTGTCAGCCAGTACCAACATAGACAGAGTCAGCATCCCTTCCACATGAAAAGGTGTGGTCAAGGGTTAATTTATTAGACTCAGTAGGCTAACAAATAATGAAATAGTTTTTAGCTAATGAAATGGAACATTTAAAGCATCTTTTTTACAAAGAGATTATGATGATCACTAGTTAGCTAATATTATGGGTGAAGTAAGTCTACTTATGTTGGACAAAACAAAACCAATTCTAAATAAAAATAGAAATTAGTTAGAGACATCTAGTTTCAATAATAATCTGTTGGTGCTGACTACATTGTATAAGACATGGTACAGCAAAGCATTTCTCTTCCCATTTTAGTTGACATTTCTTTAATAATAGACATATTAAAAGGAAAAATGAAAATTATCATTGGAAATGTTCTTCTTCTTCTTTCAGCTTTTACTCTGGTCCGCTATAATTTGGCAGTGATTTTTTACAGTGTGCAGCTGCCAGCCCGATGCCCAACCTTCAACAAAGAGAATCAAACAGGAGAACCAAAGATTGGAGAAAGTCCTTTATTTACTTATAAATGTACAAATAATACAAGATCCATTTTAGAAAATTCTTCTAAGTCATTGAATTCTAGAGGTACAGTAGGCACCTGTAAGTGTGGAAGGCGCAAACAATTTACGTTCATCAGTAAATGCTCTAGTGCAGATGTTAAGCATTAAATTTGACTTTATGGGCTAATGACAAGTTCATCTTCAATTTGCAGGGTGTACTTTATTTAGCTGTGTGCAATTCATGCCTCAGTTATTATGTGGATAAACTATACATAAATTATCTAAAAATCACCAGGCTTGAATGAATTCATAAGTGCTTCTTACAAACATAAAGATTTTTGAAATGTATGTATTCATTTTTTGAGGACTGTTGTGAATGAGTTGCTTTTACTGTAAATATTTGTTGATATGTTTGGATACCTGATGGATATAATGTGAAAGATTATAACAACATTGATGCTTTACATAATTAAGGAATTGAAACACAAATAATGGTTGGTTCTAAAGATCTTGTGGTTTTAAGGCACTATATTTAGAATGGTGTTCTGGTGATGGGTATTTAATTCTGAAGAAGTTCTTGTGGAAAAAAAAAAATTTAAAGTAAAATTAAAAAAAAAAAATGCCTGAGCTTCATTTGTGCTTTCTTTATCTTGGCAGAAAGGATTATGAAGGAGTTTTATACCCTCAGAAATAATTATACAGAGTTGGAAGTCTCATCAAAACCAAATATAATATGAGATTTAAAAGTAAACTACCCTTGTTGTTCACAAACAGAAATAAAATCTTCAATAAATGGAAATAAACTCATTAGAAAAAAAATCCCAAGTCAGGGAAGTTTTTAGCAGTTTGACTAAGAATTTAAAAAGGAATTTTAGATCTACTCAGACACGTTATAAATGCAGGTTATCATCAGAAACAAAAGACCACTACAAATACTTTAGTTATGTTAGGAAACTAAGAACCAGCACTTGACAATACACATAACCTGTACTAATATACCTACTTGGATTGGATAGATTAGATACTACCAACTATATTATTATTTTGTTTGGTGCAAATTTTACTCCTAAGATAACTATCCCAAGTCCTATCATCCCTGTATCTCCACACTCACCATCATCACTAACCAACATGCACTGAAAGTACTATCCAAGACCAAGAACACTTTCTCCATGGTATAGAAATTATACCGGGCTGTTTAATAAAAAGCAGGAAACACATCCTGGTAGAAGAACTCCATAAGCTACTTAACCTGAGCCTAATTCAGTCCTGGAAGTACAGTACTGGTGATACCACTAATGAACCTCATTTGCAAGGGCATGGGGCACCTTATTCTCTCCCTTCCCTGATTGATATAAGCCCCCCTCCCCTTTACCTGTCTCCTCTCCTGGGGTCACTGTTTGACTTCTTGTCGTCTGGGGGGGTGCTCTACCCCCTTTCCACACCCACTACTTCTTTTACCCCCTCCTCCTTCTCCACTAAACTGGGCTTGGCTGCTCCCCTCACTGCTGTCCTGTTTTTTCTTTTTTTTTTAACTGATCTTTCTTCCCATTTTACTCTCTCTGAGACTTTACTTAGTCTATTCTTGTCTTCCTATCTTTCTCCTCCTCTGGCTCTTCCCGCTCCGTTCCCCTGCCTCACTCCTCCACTCCCCCCCCCCCCCCCCCCCCCCCAAATCTCACCCTATCATATCTATCCCTCACTAACTCCTCCCACCATTCATTTTCACCACTCACAATCTTCTATTATCTCGCCAATCAATCGAATATGCCCTCCCAAACCCTCTTTTCCTACATACTCCCTTGCTCCCTATTTATCTTACTAATTCCTATCTATCATGCTACTTCATCCACCCCTATATACCGCCTTTTCAAACTACCCCACTTACTCACCCACAACCTCTTCTACTCTCACATTTTCACTCCATTTTCTCCTCCCTTACCCCTCCAAACCTTCTACACCTTTTCCAGCTCAAACTATTCTCTACCTCTACTAAAAGATCCCCTCTTACACCTCCACTCTCCCCAAACATCTTCCTTCAATCCAAACTCAAAAGGCTAAAACTTAACTCTTGTAATATCCTAGCCTTATCTGGAGACATACATCCTAACCCTGGCCCTTGCCTCACTCCTAGCAACTCAATCTCTTCTTCCTCTTCATCCCCTACTTTAACAAACTTCTCCCCTTCTCCTTCTTCTTCATCTCTCTCATAACACCCTTAAAATCTTCACTATCAATGCCCAGAGCCTCAACAACAAAATCCACCATGTTCATGCTTGGATCAACCTCAACCAACCCAATATCTTAGCCATCTCTGAAACTTGGCTAAAACCACATATCTATGATTCTGAAATCCTTCCTCCAGGTTTCCACATCCTCAGGAGCGACCGCTTAAACAAAAAAGGTGGAGGCTCTGCCCTTATCTACTCTAACCTTCTATCCCCAATCCCCCTGCAAATCCCAACCCCACATTATAAAAACACTGAAATAACAGCAGGACTACTTCAACTTAGTAAACATAAAAACATCTGCATTATTTCCTTATATATATCTCCAGGCGACAATATCTCAACCCTAGAAAATATTCTTCACTGGGCCTCATCTGAAATAAGGTATGAAACCTTCATTCTTGGCGATGTTAACATCGACTGGAATAAAATCAACACACCCACCCCCTCCCTAGCTATTAACCTCTACAACTTCACCCAAGTAATACATTCTACCACCCGTCCTAACAACATCCACCCCCCAGGGTCCATCTTAGATTGGATCTTAGTCTCCCATCCAAACAAAATCTCTCTCTCTGGTACTTCCCCTAACACCTTCAGCGACCATCTCCCTGCATTCATCCATCGCTCTCCTAACTCCTCCCATTACCAACATCATTACATTCAAACCCGTAACCTTAGCAACTTCGATCCCACAACTGTCGCTAACATTTTTAAGCAAATCAACTGGCAAATCCTAAACTCTCTCCCCCTTGACAACGCTGTCGAGCACTTTAACTCTATCTTCCTAAACACACTCAACTCCCAAGCCCCCCTAAGAAACAAACGAATCAAAGCCAATTCTGCTCCTTGGCTTACCAAAGAGACTAAAAATTCCATGCATCTCAGAGACAAATCCTGGAAACTTTATCAAAAAACTAAACTGCCTACTGCCTGGCTCCAATACACCCAACTCAGAAACCAACTAAAAAAGTTAATCACCTCAGACAAAAAAATCTACTACAATAAACTTCAATCCAACCATACTAAGAACCCAAAACAATTCTGGAAATCTGTTAACTCTCTTCTCCATCCGGGGTCAAGAAATAACCCCTGACCTGATCCAAATTTAACTGACAAGGAACTGAGCACTCACTTTAATACCTTCTTTACAGACTCTATAGCTAAGCTAACCAAAACTTTTCCAGACAAAAATCCTCCCAACTTCCTCAACCCCACCTCCAACATCCCTAATAGCCATCCCTCCATGTTCCAGCTCAAACCAGTTCCAACAATGTATATAAAAAACTCTTATCTAAACTAAAGCCATGTTCTAATGCCCCTGACAACATTCCCCCCTCTTTCCTCAAATATGCTGCTGAAGATATTCCTCTCCCGATTAGTATCCTGATCAACCGATCCTTAAAAGAGTCTTACGTACCCAAACTTTGGTGTTCTGCCTACATTCTTCCTCTTCACAAAGGAGGCAAAAACACCTCCATTTCTAACTTCCGCCCCATTGCCCTACTCTCCCCACTATCTAAAATCCTAGAAAAATGCATCCACCACCAACTTTTACCCTACTTAACTCAGAATCAGCTACTCACACCCACCCAACATGGTTTCCGTCCCGGCCACAGCACCATAACTGCCCTACTATCCTTCCTAGAAACTGTCAATCAAGCCCGAGATACCGGACTTCTTGTATCAACTATTCTGCTAGATCTTTCCAAAGCCTTCGATACAATCTCCCATAAACACCTTCTCTTCCATCTCTCCAACCTTAATCTCTCCCCCAACACTCTATCCCGGTTCTCCAGTTACCTTTCAGACAGATCTCAGGCTGTCAGATGGAAAGCCTCCACCTCTTCCTTTTTACCCACACCTACCGGCGTTCCTCAGGGGTCCATCCTTGGCCCCCTGATTTTCAACATCTTTATAAATAACCTTCACACTGCCCTCCCTGACACTACAGTCATCCAATATGCTGATGACTCCACCCTAGTTTGTTCTGCCTCCAACCCTTCTGAACTTCTGTCCAAAACTCAAAAAGCTTTCTCCACTACTGAAAAGTGGATGCACCAAAACCATCTCTCCCTTAACTCCAATAAATCTAAAATACTAATTTTCCTTCCTACCAAGGCATCTTCCTTTAACAAAAACTCGTTCAATGTCCTAAGCCTAACCAACACTCCTATAGAAGTGGTCCCTTCCACAAAACTCCTTGGCATCACCATTGATGAACAGCTCAAATTTGATCTCCACATTCAACAAAACATAAAGAAAACCCACCAAAAATTAGGTATGCTCTACAGGAATAATCAATTTCTTTCTAACTCCTCTAGGCATACCTTAGCCATCACCTACCTCCTCCCCTCTCTCCTTTATAGTGCCCAACTTCTAACTAATCTTTCTGCTTCCAACACCTCAAAACTCAAAGCTTGCTATAATAAGATCTCTAAATTTGCCACCAAATCCAAAACCTGTACTCACCACTGCCATGCCCTACAATCTCTAAACTGGTTAGAACTCCCTAACTACCTTGACTATCTCCAACTAACTACCGCTCACAAATTAATATTTTATCCAGAAAAATGCCCTGCCTTATCTAACATCCTTCCCCCTTACATCCCTAACCAATCTCTGAGATCTGAACACCAAAACCTAATCTCCATTCACAAACCTAAGCATACAGCTGGCCAGCTCCTACTCTCCTTCTCTCTTGGTAGAAAATGGAACTCCCTCCCACCTTCTCTTAGGACCATCCCTAACTCTGACTCTTTCAAGACCCATCTTTTCTTACACTTATCCTCCAAATGGAAATGTCCTTGCTTTCACCCAGTATAAATTCTAGAAACTTTCCCCACCTTGACTTCTATTCTCTAGCACCAATCTACAGTATACTCTCTTAATTTCATTCTATGTTCCCCCTATATGGTTATAGCTGACTTTCAGTTGACTGTAAGTATGTAAATACTGTTCATATGTAGCAAAAAAAAAAAAAAAAAACTTTTTTTTCTTTGTAGACTCTGCATCTTGGACATTGTACTTTTATGATTGTATTTTATGTAATCCTTACTGTATTGCCTACTACTGCATCTCACATATTCTTAACTGTTTGTGACATTGTATTATCATCCATTACTGTATGTAACCTTGATTGTTCTGTTTTTGGAGCTTTTCTCCCCGGGCCTCCACTGAAAATGGGTACTTCTTGGCCCAGTGGACTTCCCCGGTAATCAAACTGAAATAAATAAAATAAATAAATAAATAAATCTAGATTTTAAATCTTGATAAATCTTGACATTAAAAATGTATTCAGTCTGAATCTGCAGCAATTTGCTTTTGTAGAAGGTAAATGCTGTATAATGAGCCTTGTAAACTTCTTTGAAAGGTTAACACAAACTGTTGACAGTGTTCACAAGTACATATGGCTTACCTTGATTTACTACTATGATAGAATAATTAGTCAATAAAAACTATAGACTCCTATGTGGTAAGATGGATAGATAAATATCTAATAAACAGAAGCCACATGGTGCAGGTGGTAGGGACAGCATTAGAGAATATGAAGGTAAACAGTGATGTCCCACAGGGTTCACTGCAGGAATCACTTTTACTTACAATTTACTTCGCTGCCCTACAGACTAGAAACAGAGACCTCTTGCTGAATGATTCTGCAGATGACTGCAGACTGGAAGTCACTGACAAATTCCCTTTCTAATACAGAAACCATCCACCAAGAGCTTACATTTATAAATACATAGTGTATTGAAAACATGGATAAATAAATGATAACAAATGGAATCTTGTCACATTTGGCAGACAGTTTATCCCAAAGCATATATCATAGACAATATCCCACTTCAAAATGAAAATGTACTCAGAGGCCAGATAATCTGGGTGGATAATTCCATCTTCTTTGATCTCCGTGTAGCAATGATTGTCACGAAGACCTTCTACTTGGAGCAGCTATTCAAGAAAAGAATACCATCCAGATCTAAAGGGGTTACTACCCCTTATATTCAGTGCTGACCAAATTAAATAGACAGTACAACACCCCTTTTGGGATGAACTTCACTAGCTATATCAAACAGGTCAACAGACAATAGAGGTTTTTAACAAAGGTATTCACAAAATTAAAGCCTATAAGCTACCAGAAAAGACTAGAATCACTGCCCCTCATTTCTATGTCTTACAGGATCCTCAGAGGAGACCTATGCATTGCCTTATGAGAAATGAGGGGCCTAGCATTATAGGATCCCTTGTACCTTCATAAGTAAAGCAGACACACAAATACCATAGTAGGAAATAGTAACCCCAGAATGAGGAATCTAAACCTGCTTCAGCAGATCAATAAAACAAGGTGGAAAGACTAATTTGTTACTCAGTGTCTTACCATCTCTGGAATAGACTCAGTATGCAGATCAGTCAGTCTGATGCACTATTTTCTTTCAAATGGGACCTGGATAATGCAATGGGTATTCTTAAATTCATCCAGGCCTTGACTGACTTAGCCTTACTTGACAGGGGAGGTTTAGTATAGTCTAGTCTAGGTAGGAAAGTGTCAAGGCATTCAATGGTCACAAGGCTCAGTTGTCTAGATCTTTCTATGATTTCTGTTATGTATCTAGATCTATATATCTGTATTTCTGTCAATAGATATAGATATAGATATAGATACAGATATAGAAATAGATATAGCTATAGACATAGATAAATGTGTGTGTGTGCATACATACACACACACACACACACACACACACACACACACACACACACACACACACACACACACATATATATATATATATATATATATATATATATATATATATGGGTCTACCTGAGATGGTCGACAATTCATTTGATCAACTTTTATTTGGGCGACAATTCATTTGATCGACAGGCAGATTTGCCCCCATCCCCAATGTTGTGCAACCCTGGAGTTGATATATATAGTTAGGGGGGTGTGGGGCGAAGCCCCCCATATAAAACTGCTTATCGATCAAATGAATTGTCGACCAAATAAAAGTCGATCAAATGAATTGTCGACCATGTGAAGTACACCCATATATATATATATATATATATATATATATATATATATATATATATATATATATATATAAATTGGCCTACTGATTTTAATTGAATGACCCAAACATCAACACTCAAAACATCAACCAGTAAACTTCAGCATTTCAAATGTCAGCAGATTACTACACATTCAACTAGCAACAGCCTTGGCATATGCAAAAATAAAAGTAAAAAATAGATAAAAAAATTGTATTTGAAGGTGGCAAATCCCCATACACCCACATGTTGGGGACTGCAATCTCACATTCCTTGCTAATCATATATACTAACTCTGAGATCATGCAGCATCAGGGAAAGAGCATATTCCTTACGCCAAATGTTGTGCAATCCCACACACTTGTCAACTATTTCTATAGTCAACCAAATTTTGGCAACTAAACAGATTTTGACCACCTATACACATACATATATCTGTATATCTATACATATATAAATCTCTCTCTCTCTCTCTCTCTCTATATATATATATATATATATATATATATATATATATATATATATATATATATATATATATATATATATATATATAGATATATATATATAGATATATATATATATATATATATATATATATATATATATATATATATATATATATATATATATATATGTATATGGATCTACTTCATTAGATCCAACTTTTAAATGTTCGAAGATGATATGGTTGAGACCATAACATCGAACATTTAAAAGTTTAAAACTGAAAAAAAATCATCATCTTCTTCATCATCTTCTTTCGGCTGTTCCCGTTAGGGGTTGCCACAGCAGATCACCTGTTTCCATTTCTTCCTGTCCTCTGCATCTTGCTCTGTCACTTCAACCACCTGCATGTCTTCTCTCTCCACATCCATAAACCTTATCTTAGGCCTTCCTCTTTTCCTGTTACCTGGTAGCTTCATCCTTAGCATCTTTTTCCCAATATACTCAGCATCCCTCCTCAGCACATGTCCAAACCAACGTAATCGTGCTTCTCTGGCTTTGTCTCCAAACCTTACAACCTGGGCTGACCCTCTAATATACTTATTCCTAATCCTGTCCACCCTCGTCACAACCAGTGCAAATCTTAACATCTTTAATTCTGCCACATCCAGCTCAAACTCCTGTCTTTTTGTCAATGCCACTGTCTCCAATCCATATAACATAGCTTGTCTCACTACCCTCTTGTAGACCTCTCCTTTCACTCTTACAGGTACTCGTTGGTCACAAATCACTCCTGACACTCTTCTCCACCCACTCCATCCAGCCTGTACTCTCTTCTTCACCTCTCTTCCACACTCACCGTTACTCTGAACTATTGACCCCAAGTATTTAAACTCATCCACCTTTGCCACCTCTACTCCTTGCATCCTCACCATTCCTCTATCCTCCCTCTCATTCACACACATATATTCTGTCTTAGTCCTGCTGACCTTCATTCCTCTTCTCTCTAGAGCATATCTCCATTTCTCCAGGGTCTCCTCCACCTGTTCCCTACTCTCACTACAGATCACAATGTCATCTGCAAACATCTTAGTCCACGGGGACTCCTGTCTGATCTCGTCTGTCAACCTGTCCATCACCATTGCAAATAAGAAAGGGCTCAGAGCTGATCCTTGATGTAACCCCACCTCCACCTTAAATGCATCTGTAACTCCCACCGCAGACCTCACCGCTGCCACACTACCCTTGTACATATCCTGTACCACTCTTACATACTTTTCTGACACTCCTGACTTCCTCATACAATATCACAACTCCTCTCTAGGCACCCTGTCATATGCTTTCTCTAAGTCTACAAAAACACAATGCAACTCCTTCTGACATTAAACTGAAAAAAATAAATAAATAAATAAAGAAAAAACAAAACTTAACCTGCGTAGCGGGGGGGGGGGCAGGCTCCCCTGCACCTCCCACATCCCCCACTACTTAAATATACTAACTCCGAGATTGGACTACATTGTGGAAAAGGGAAATCTTCCCATTCCCCACTGTACACGGATCTCCATTCAGTCTGTTCGAACTTTTAAATGTTCGATGTTATGGTCTCAGCCATATCGTCTTTGAACATTTAAAAGTTCAACGTACTGAAGGGGACATATATATATATATATATATATATATATATATATATATAGATATATAGATATATAGATATATATATATATATATATATATATATATATATATATATATATATATATATATATATATATATATATATATATATATATATATATATATATATATATATATATATATACACACACATATATATGGATATGTATTTATCTATCTCTTTCTCTCTCTCTCTCTCTATATATATATATATATATATATATATATATATATACATATAGATATATCTATATATATATCTATATATATATATATATATATATATATATATATATATATATATATATATATATATATCTATATATATATATATATATATATATATATATATATATATATATATATTTATATATACGTGTCCATGTTAATGAGAAAAGAGAAGATACCGACATTATGTCTGTGTGGTTTGTTGCACCAAGTGTGCTTAAACATTCTGAGCCCCTGGAATACTAGTTGCTCCTAAATCTATCTACTCATACCCTGAGTCCATTTGGACAAGAAGCATGACAGTGGTAATAAATTAGCTAGAGATAAGATACTAAAATCTAGTCAGGAATCCAGACAGTCAACATCACTTAAAACAAAAAGATGGCACTTGGTCTTTTAGGATCATGGGATCATAGGAAGTTATTAAGATAATGACCCTGTGGCCCTTTCAAGCCTAGCCAAGAGTTTATCCCCAAAATGAAACCTCAGTCAGCACCTGTCACCCCTGTCAATGAGGGACACAGGTGGAGCCCTTGTAACAAATTAATGATTTTCCATCAACTCATCAAGGTTGCTCTTGAAGAGGGTCAGCGAGGTACTCTGTTTGACGTGTATAGGTAGTCTATTCCAGAGACCGAGCAGCCTCTGGGAGACAAACCCATCTCTCCAGCAAGTTTTGTTGATGTCGCATATTAGATTTAGGCCTTTTGAGCGGGTAGTGCATGAGGAGTTAGACTTATGGATATGGAGCATCTCTAGTAGGGCAGGATTTGAGATTGCCTTGTAGGGGAGACACAGATCATCCCTAATTAATGTGTATGCTACTGAGTAGAGTGATAGTGATTTGAGCCTGTCTGCACAGGACAAGTTAAATTAAAGGCAGAATAGGTCTAGTTCTTTCAAGCCTCATTACTGACTGATAACATAGCAAAATGACATTGCATATGCAAGGCTTCCTTATAATTCAGAGGAATATAACACCAAAACACATGCATTCCCATGGAATTTCAACACCCCTTTTTTGCCAGATGAATGTGGAAGATGATGAAAAAGTATAGCCACATTGTTGTAACTTTAAATATTCAACAACAGAAAGGTGTATTTCCTGAATAGCAACAACATCAGGAGACACCCGAGGTAAATAACTCATAATGTTTAATGGAGATGTCATCCTTTTTTTCAGAAAACAGAGTCCATTAATGCATTATAGTTGTGTAAGTTGTGCCATATGTTTCATTCAGCTAGAGTAATAGATTATTAAACCCAGACCCAGATGAGAAACGGAAAAAACAAAATAGATGAGATGTCATCACCCATTTTGACAAAAATATGCATAGTTTTATTATGACATGAATTTTCCATATTTCATACAAACAATTGTGAACTAGACAATAGGACACTAGGCCTTCAACACCTAAGTACAGCACATATTGCAGATCCCAGGTGATGAGAAAATGAACCTATGACATGTGAAGTAAAAATCCCATGTGACCTATAAGTCCCTTTGATTACAGTTTATCTGTAATATTAATGTAATTTTTGCAAAATCCAAATGTATGGTGAAAAAGCTTAGTAGACTATAACCATTGTTACACTTTCTTCTATGAATAATATAAAAAGAGATTGTATTTTAGCCAAATTAGACAGTTTCATATGTAGCATAAATAACTGATATCATTCTTTACAATAGGCAATATAATTTATCAGTCGATGGTTGAATGTCATATTGACATGATTTCAGCAAACGAGTCTAGTTAATACAAACTCTTGACGTAGCCATTCAAGTACAAACAATAACATAAATCTTTTCAGAAGTTATCATTGCCACTTATTCCATGTGCGGTAGAAAAAAAGCTTGCTCGGTGGCATAGAGTGATAAACCCATGACGCTGATTCCAGCAACTGGAGTCTGATTGACAGCTCAGGTGCATGTTGTAACCAGTAATAGGTATGGAAGGAATAATGAGGGATTAGCCTACTCACCTTTCCTGAGGGATGGTTTTGGGGAGGCATGTGGGTCATACATTCTGTATGTCCTGGATCTTGGGGAGGCTGAAATCCCCCTTGTCCTTGACATGAAGTTGCGGACCAAAGGGAATGGCTTCTGCAAGCTTCCTGTTGTAGTTACTAACAAACTAGCCAACTAAATGCAGTAATTTATAAAGTTGCAACATCATCCCTAGCTTCTTAAATGAATCTTGGTATATCATTTGTTGCCCCATCGGCAACTGATGATTATACCTCTTAACACTTTTTTCAGTCACCAGCAAGCACCCACTTTGTCCTGCCCTATATATGGCTCTGCTTTTAAATTCACAGCCAATGTCATTATGTTTATTTATTTGTTTATTTATTTTATTTATTGCATTTGTTTACCAGGAAAGTCCACTGGGCCTAAAAGAGCCCATTTTCAGTAGAGACCTGGGGAGATAAGCTCAAGAACATAGATACAGAAAAAATTAAGCATTAATTGGTACTGAAGTAGAAACAGTGTTACACATAGTGATTAGAGTAACATATACAGAATATATATATATACATAAAAGCAGGAATTTAGTTGGTTTGATTGCAGTAATATATATAGAATATATACATAAAAGTAGGAATTTAGTTGGTTTGAGTACAGTAATATATACAGGATACATACATAAAAGCAGGAATTTAGTTGGTTTGATTATATACAGAATATATACATAAAAGTAGGAATTTAGTTGGTTGCCAAATTAATTCAATCAGAGAGGTCTAAACGGAGATATATTAATCATCATTGTTGTACCAGTATCAACAAATGATGAAAAAATAATAATTATGGAGAGCATATCATCAGTCAGCTGTAGCAAAAAGCATAGGAGTTTAGTTATCATACAAGAAGGAAGAGGTTAGGTTACAGAATAGGCACATAGCCAGGAAGAGTTGAGATGATATTTCAGAATTTGTTTGAAGGTGGTGGTGGTGCTTGTGTTTCTTATAAAAGGTGGAAGTGAGTTCCATAGCTTTGCGATGGTGAAGAAGTAGAGGAGTTGACCAGCAGGTAAGGTGGGCTTTTCTACTTTTAGATGTAGATGATTTTCAGATCTTAGTTGCCTGCTGGGTTGGTATTTGGCAAGAAGTGTTGAGACAGCAGGACAGTCTGTGGGTCTGTAGATTATTTTGCGTGTTGTAGTTAGCTAGGTGAATGAGAGATGGTGGGAGAGTTCCAGCCAGCCTAATTGTTTCAGTGAGTTACAGTGGTGGGATGGGAATTTGGCCTGGGTGGCAATTTTGGCTATTCTGTTGTAACACATATCAAGTTTGGATTTTGTAGAATTTTGGATATTAGTAAGGAGAGGGGCACCATAAAGGAGAGAGGGTAATAAAAAGGTAGTTGCAAGGGTTTGTCTAATAGAGAGGCTAGAAAAGTGTTGATATCTGTAGAGCATAGCAAGCTTTTGGTGTGTTTTTCTGATGCTATTGTTTATGTGTAGGTCAAAGTTAAGGTTTTCATCTATAATAATGCCTAGTAGTTTAGTGTGTTAGACAACTTCTATAGTAGTATTGCCATGGGCTTGTGTAGTGAAGAGTTTGTTTTTATCTAGGGGAGTAGTTTATTCGGATTGAAAAGTACTATTTTTTTTTTCAGATTTAGGGCAAGATGATTGTTAAACATCCAAGATTCAGTAGAGGTGAAATCATTCTGGGAGATTTGCTGGAGTTCAGAGCTGGAATTTGCAGTGCATATTATTGTAGAGTCATCAGCATACTGGATTACTGAGCATTGTGGGACAGTGGAGTGAAAGTTGTTAATAAAGATGCTAAATAAGAGGGGACCAAGTATGGAGCCTTGGGCTACCCCTGTACTGAGGAAGGGAGAGAAAGGTTGTTACCATTTGGTGGATTGATGCCTTTTGGAGAGATAGCTATTGAATCATTGTAGGGTAGGTGGAGAAATGTGGAGGGTGGATATTTTAGAGAGAAGGACAATGTGGGAAATGGTATCAAAGGCTTTAGAGACATTGAGGAAAAGAGAACCAATTATTTTGACAGAATCCCATGCCTGGTTAACTGTATCAAGGAAGGAGAGGAGGGCAGTAGTGGTGCTTTGTCCTGGTCTGAAACCATGCTGAGTGTGTGACAGAATTTGGTATTCAAGCAGGTAGTTGAGGAGTTGGGCATGGATGCATTGTTTTAGTATTTTAGAGAGGGGTGAGAGTTGTGAGAATGTTCACTTTAGTTAACAGATTTACTTATTTATTACTTTGTCTTTGTATTGATTACTTGCTAACACTGTTGCTCTGTCAGTTATTAAGAATCCTTACTCTAAAATGCCTCCTCTTTATTGTACCAAGTTTGTGTTATTCTGTTTTTAACATGCCATATGTATTTTGTTGCATATGCATGTTTTTTTTATTTGTACATATTTTGTTTGACTTGGTTTTGTACTCCTCATCTGAGACTGAAAATAGTCCAGCAGTTTATTCTTATTACCATATTAATATACAGTTTACTATCAAAATTGCGAACGGCACTACGTCGACTGTCATATACTCAAACATGGAAGTCCAAAATCGGTAATGTCGAAGACAAAATAATCAATCTAGGAATGGTTTTAACATGGGTCGAGGTAGGTGTTCAGTAGTATTCCGAACTACAAACATCTCCTCTACCTCGACCCATGTTAAAACCATTCCTAGATTGATTATTTTGTCTTCGACCATTTCAACTCCATGTTCGAGTATATGACAGTCGACGTAGTGCCGTTCGCAATTTTGATAGTAAACCTAATATACATACATTTTCAAAGGACTGCTGGAACAATGGGAGGCTGACCTACCCATTGAACTTAGAAAAAAGACCTTAGGTGTCGTCCACAGCTTCAGGCTTCAGACTGTTAAGACACAATTTATTGCTTAAAAAGTGAAGTCTTTTTTCTTTGTTCATTTATCTACCCTTCGTGTCTTTAGTAGTGGTGAGGAGAATTTATTTCCTGTACCCATTGAACTTACTATATTTTATAGCACAACTATGACACTGGGCATTTCAGAGTCAAAATGGATGTTAGTATAAGCATTGTAATTACTATAAAGCAAAGTAATCCTGAGCTTAAGGACCCTGAGTGAAAGAAAGCCTTCAACATAGATTGAAAGCAAAGAAGATAATGTCTATAACCTTATTTCTTTGACATAGTGGTGCCGTTTTCACAGGAGTCAACAGTGTTAATCAGTAAATGGTTGCTGGGGATATTCTATACCAATTGTTCATGTGTTGAGGAAGGCTGATATATGTAGAGTTACTTGTGCCTTTATCATAATTTCTGCGTAGTAACCCATGGCTGTCAACATCCAACCTTGAATGACAAAGGGAAGAAAACTTTGTATTATGGATCTTATCAAGTTTATTATCAAGTTTACTTTTCTTACATCTCAGAAGCTGGAGAGATTGAAGTTAAAGAAAAAGTAACCAGGACGATATTTCTGATTCTAATACTTTCAAATTATACAGCGACAGCGCTCTGTAGTTTGACAGGATGATGTTCAAGTGTGTGTGTGTGTGTGTGTGTGTGTGTGTGTGTGTGTGTGTGTGTGTGTGTGTGTGTGTATGTGTGTGTGTGTGTGTTTGTGTGTGTTTTTACTTGCACACTTGCAGAAACTATCACATGCACTCTACATCACAGTTCAAAAACCCAAATCTCTTTATGTAATGGCATCGGGGGATAATTCTGTTTTCCTTTTTTATTTTTGTTTCCATTCACAGGGGATCTAAGCAGGTCATAATAAGGTTGATACGTGCTTGGCAAGCTCAATTGTTATTTTTCCCCATTTACTCAAGTGCCACATTATAGGTAATAGAAAAATGTAGCACACTATTTTTCTATTATATGTACAGAAAAAAATATACCAAGACTTTAAAAGATTTCTTAGTTTTTTTCTTGATAATTAACTACATATGCAATGCCCACCTGAGCTATAAACAAAATGTTTCAAAGTAATTATTTTTTCATTACTTGGACTATAAGTTAATTAACTTCATCAGTCTTACACTGTAAGTTAATTGTCTTTGTGACTTTTTGTTCTCAGATAATCTTACTTTTTGATTCCCACGCATACATTTAAATGTTGTGATAAAATGTAATTTCCAAGTCAGAGTCTTAGTCAAATACATTTTCTGTCAAGTTTCAAATTATATTTCTTAGCTAATAATGTTGATTGTTTAATCAGAAAGCTGTGAGATTTATTGTACAATATGCAGTAATTCAGAACTGTAACCTGTTGTCTGAATGATCATTCATACTGTTTTAGAACTGTTTGCATTTGTACCCAACTCTGCACTCTCAGGTAATAATGTGCTCCACACATAATATGAGGAAGTATCAAGGTTAATTGTTATTATACTAAAAGGAGTTGTCTTACAGACAGCTTCCTGTTAAGCCAAATGTAGATTTTGTCATATCAAGGCCAGAATAAAGCAGCATTGTATTTGCTGATGCATACAACTTAAATTTTGTATGTCTGTTCTTAGCTGAGGTGCAAGCCATTAAATTTTTGTTAGGAATTTTTGGAAAGTTATACCAGTTTATTCAGTTCTTGGATTTGGATAATATTCTTCTCTTATTATGCTTTCTAAATGCAACTTTGCTTCCCCATTGTACCTTACTATTACAAGTTAAATGAAACTGTGCCCCTATACTCAACCTGGCACTTGACCTTTGAAATCCATTTCCATAACACTATCACTACACATAGCATCTTGAACATAGAAAAATATATTAACACATACACACACAAACATACACACAACATCTATTACTTAACTTAAGCCCTCCTCTAACATTAATACTTACACACTTACACAGATGCTCCAATGCACTATCCCCTTATCAAACCCTAATCCTAACCAACATAAATGCACACACACACACACACACACACACACACACACACACACACACACACACACACACACACACACACACACACACACACATCTCCATGTTCCTAATCCTCAAAGCCTCAATTACCTCCGGAATACCATGCATTTGATCTAGTGTACAACCTTATGGTCACAAACAACAATCATTCCATTAATTAAATGTACAGTCTTTTGCCAGTCATTTATACATATTATCCTGCAATCTTATAATGCTCTTATGGATTAACTATGCAAAAAACCTGTTCTGTATCTTAGCTTAGGTTATTCACTTACCAGTTTACAAGAAGAATATCAGAGACATCTTTCTTCTTTTAATAAGAAGAAATGCAGACATTCTTTCTTATCCAGAAGTACTACTGCTAGTAATAATTATAACAGTAATAATAATAATACAATCTGATACATCTGAGACACTGATTTAAAAATTATCAAAAGTGTGAGTCCTTACACATTACTAATAGCACTATTTGAACTATTGCATGGTATCTGAATACTAGTATACTATTAACATCATTTATATGTATAAATGCATACAGAAAATGTGTCTATAAATTGTACCCTGCCCAGTATTCAATGCTTATACCTTTGTTTTTTCTCAGCAGTAAGTCTGAATTCATCTGATTGCTGTGTTGTGAGAAGAATGCTTTTCACTCCTAATTGGCTATTAGGTATTTATTTCAAGTACCATTAAGTACCAGAAAGCAAAATGCAGTTATAGCAACCTCTGTAATTATTATCCCAATAAGTATCTTGCCACACTTGTGATATGTTAAGTAAAGTACAAGTTTTAATTTATGTGCAAAAATGTAATATACAGCATTATTATAAATAAAGAGTGCCCTTTATTATAAGCATGAGAAAGCAATCACTTTGAGCTAAGAGAGTCTCACTCTGATGGTAGTGGAGAGACATAATTATAGTTTCATAATTGACAAGTCTTTCAGTCAGACTCAGAAACATTTGCTTTTTACCAGTCTGTAATGTGTGCATGACACACCATTAGACTCTCTATGTTTTAAACTGCCACATAATTGTCATAGGCATTAGGAAGTGTTACTTGTTTATGTACATCTGGAGTTAGAGTTAGTACTTTTAGTTTAGTCTGAACAGCAATAAATTAATTAAATGCAGAAGTAATGCATCACATTATTTTAGGCAAGAAAAACTCTACCTAACCAAGCACGTCCATATAAATATCTCTAGACAAATATCAAGGAATATACATATTATGTAATGCTGTTATTTCTCCCTTGCATAATAACTACATAAAATCAGAAAGTGATGGAATTTGTAAAAACACCAATTGCCATCCTCAAACCACACTTTCCTAAAGCATGCTTCTTTTTATGGTTCTACCCTTGACATTCTTAATGAATATGTTGTTCTGCCTGTCTAATGTATTGCTAATATTTTCCATTTCAGTTGTACCTTTTTAACTCACCTAACTATCTAGTTAAAGCACTGAAATACCCTAATGGCTTTAACTTGTCATTCATAATGAATATGCCGCTGTGCCTGGCTAGTGTATTTGTAATATTTTTCCATTTTATTTATACATTTTTTGCCTTACCTATGCATTTAGTTGATGCATTGAAGTACCCTAATTTTAATCAAGTACATCATCTTCATACGTCTCAATTATCCATATGTTAGCAGAATGTCCAGACGTTTGCCTTGTATTTTTTCATCTTTTCTTCATAAAATGTATGATTTTTGACAAATCAGTGAGGACTGAATTAACTAAATAATGATAATTGTTTGAGTTACAGACTTCATATCCTTCAGAATATGTATAGTACCACAAAACATTTTTTCTAAGTTTATAAGGGCAATGTTTAAAATGTGCCCCTATTTCTGGGCCTTTGTCACCCCATTATTTTTGGCTTTGTCCAGATTTCTTGTGCTAAGAGTTTGATAGGTATGGTCATCTTGTTTCATATTGGCAGACATTGTACAGTTTACCAATACTTCCCCACCATAAACATTTGGCTCTGGGGATGTTGGTACTAAGCTCTTGCCTGACCAGTTCTTAGTTAACATTGCACCCTCTTCCAGATTACTAGCTGATCTCTTTATGACCTATCTAAGGCTTCCTATTTATGTTTATGAGCCACTTCTAGATTAATGTTTACAGCTTTTACATTCCTAACAATCTATGGCAACCTGCTAACTATATATATATATATATATATATATATGTGTGTGTGTGTGTGTGTGTGTGTGTGTGTGTGTGTGTGTGTGTGTGTGTGTGTATACCAATGTGATTTCTTAATTTTAACCTTTAACTATGGTGTTTTTACACTGGGTCTTTCTTACAAGATTATTATTGGCTTAGGACAATACATACACAGTTACATAAATAGAATTTTGTCAGTGTTTTCCTAAACACTGTTTTTTTTGGAGATGTGTGTGTGTGTGTGTGTGTGTGTGTGTGTGTGTGTGTGTGTGTGTGTGTGTGTGTGTGTGTGTCTTCCCCTACACATTATTGTCCATCCACTGAATGTCAGCATACATCATAAAACCTAGTAATCTAATTATTGTGAAGCAATCCCATACACTGAGCCCCTACCTTTTCATGTGGCCACCACACACACAAAATAGTATAAACCAAGGTACAGTGGCCTCTTTTTAAGGGAGACTCATAGTGGTATTCATAGTGACTAGGGAAAATTTGGCCAGGGCACCAGTGATCTACTCTTTGGAGCAACTAGATGGTGCTGGAGGACAGCTACTATAGTTTTAAGAATTCCAAGATGGAGAAAAGTGCAGCAGATATGGAGAATGGAACAGGAGAAAACACACTAATAGAAGGAAAAGGAGATGAATCAGACTTCAAAGTCAGAGGAATGGACTGTTGGTAAAATTAATGAACCAGGCAGAGAAAAAGGAAGAGAGGAACTGTGATGGCATAACATAGTAGAATGAGCATTACAGGAGGAAGAAACTGTGAGGTTGGAGATAGAAGTAGTAGCTGGTGAAAGAAAAACAGCTTTTTTTTTTTCTTAAAAGAACAAAACACTTATGTGGATGAAGCAAGGCAAAGAAGAAGAACGGAAGAAGGAATGAAGAGAGAACAAAGATTTGCATTTTTTCAACAGTCACAGAAAAGACGTATGGTGGTAAGAATAAAACATAAAACGATTGACAGTGTTAAGAGGTATGATATTACGAAGTGTATTATTTTACCACTGATTTTTTTATTAATGTAGGATATGAAGATTTCTGCAAAGTGACATTTGAAAGGTTTAATATGTTAGAAAAATTGAAGGCTGAGACTGAAAAAAGGAATACAGCAGTACCATGGAAAGACTATTCATTTCAGAGCTTCAAACTACAACTAATAATTAGAGCAAATATACAATTTATGATTTCAGGTATGGATGAGCATAAGTTAAAAACTTGTTTCTTTCATTATGTAGTAAAGTACATGAAGTAAAAAAATGTGATGAAAGAAATGTATGTCTAGAGGTTGGGAAGTGGGGATAACAATAGATCTTAGGAATGAGAAAGTGCAAGATATTTGAAATGCAATAATTTTAAGAAGTAAAAAATGATCATTTTAGTATTGAGGCCAACATAAAGCATGTTATTTTGTGGGAATTAAATCATATAATACAGCAT